>NC_092859.1:54898595-54916741 GCF_032062135.1 Pyxicephalus adspersus
GTCCCAAAACCTTCTGGCTATCGGACATGACCACCAAATATGTAGCATGGAGCCTCTAGAATCACAGCCCCGAAAACAGAGGGGGGAAGTTGAGGGAAACATTTTCGCTAGTCTGTCTGGGGTGAGATACCACCTAAGAGCAACCTTATAGCTGGCTTCTATTATTGCAGAATTCAGAGAGATCCTGGAAAGGGAATCCATCCTATGCCACCAATCTTCCAAATCCCATGTAGTACCCAATTCAGACTCCCATGCTCGCATATAATGCAGTTTGTCAGTAGGGGTTACTAGGGCGGAGTAGATCACTGAAATTTTCACCCTTTGGTTGAGGCTAATGAGAGGCACGTGCTTTCGAATACAGAGGAACGCATGGGTTTCGGTGCATCTTTAATTACTGTGTTAATATATGAAGACAGTTGTCTATAACGGAACTGTTCCGTGTAAGGGATGTCAAAACTGCTGACTAAATGTTCCCAAGAAAAGACTGCCCGAACATCAATCAAATCCTTCACCCTCCGGAAACCTTTGGAGACCCACCACTGGAAGTTAGGTAAACTTAAGCCCGGTGGAAATTCCAGATTATTCCAAAGTGGGGTTAGGGGTTTATAAGGTGAGGTTAGTTGCTGATAGTATTTGAATTTGTCCCAAACCTGTAAAGAATGGGTCAAAGCAGGTCCTAAAATATTCCCTCGTCCACTTTTTTTACGCCACATAAGAGATTCTATAGACCCCGAGAATTTGTCCTGATTCTCTATGTCCACCCATTGGGGGCGCGCTCCATGTAAAGTGCTCAGCGAGGTCTGTGCGACCTGTGCCGCTACATAGTAATACATCAAATTCGGGACCCCCAAACCCCCCCTTCGTTTTGGTGCAAAAAGAGTGTTCTTTTGTATTCTAGCCTTCTTCCCAGCCCAGATAAAATGCATTATTTTAGCCTGTAAAAATTCTAGCTCTTTTGCGGGAACCTGAAGAGGAAGCGTGCAAAACAAATAAAGTAGTCTGGGGAGTAGGTTAATTTTGACAGCCGCTATCCGTCCCAGCCATGAAGGAGGGAAATGAGACCACCTACGAAGATCCGCATGGAGTTTTTTAAACAAGCCTGTGTAATTAGCCTTATAAAGGCTGTTGTACATAGGAGTCAGCTGTATGCCAAGATATTGAATAGACTCCCTTTGCCAACTAAAATCAAACCTCTTTTGCACACCCTCCAGCATGTCCAAAGGGATATTTATATTGATGGCCTGGGATTTAGATCTGTTCACCTTCAGGCCAGAACACAAATAAAAATCATCCAATAGTTTCATTAAGTTGGGCAAGGTAGTGATTGGGGAGGTAATAAACATCAATATATCGTCAGCAAAGAGGGCACATTTATGTTCTACCTGACCGCATGTTATCCCCTGAATATCAGGATCCATACGTATAGCAATGGCCAGAGGTTCAATAGCCAGGGCAAACAGCAGTGGGGAGAGTGGACAGCCCTGTCTGGTCCCTCTTTTAATTGGAATGGCCGTGGAAAGAAATCCCCCTAACGAAATCCTTGCTTCAGGAGAGTCAAATGCTCCCGGGTTCCGAGGGTCAGCCTCACCTCCTGTGCTCCCAGGAGCTCCATCAAGCTCCATCTCGTCAGGGAGATTTCCTGCGGGCCCAGGAAAATAAATAGGGCACAAATTAATTCCCTGAAACTGGAGGGCATGTGTAGCCCCCCGGATCCCATGCCCTCTAAAAATCTACTATAAACACAGCAGGACCCCAGCAAAACAAATCACAACAAAATATGTAAGAGAGTAACCAGGGGGACCTCCTGGTTGATGATGGCTCGGCAGCCACTCAACCATACGCACAGACAAAGCAATATCCTGAATCAAACAATCTAGTCTCAGACTTGTAGAATGGGGACATCGTCCCACAAGGCAACACCAATGGGCTTAATACAGTAAGGCAGCACATGATTTAGCAGAACAACCTTTCTTTAGAAACCCCCAGTAGTCAACCAGCAACCTCATGCTACCTATTTGGGTCTATACTAGACCAAGTTTTCCCGCTTGGGGCTGTGTTAGCAAACATAAGAAAAAATAAAAAAGTGCAAAACGGGTTATAGAGTCACAGTCCCATCAAAAGGGTTGCAGGAATAGTCCACCGGGGAGAGGCAAGAACAACAACAAAAAAGCAAAAAAGGAAACGGACTGGGATAAAATGGCTTCTAGAGTTTGTTCTTGAGGTGTCCGTTCGGAATCTTTCCCATCGGGTTTCTTTCAGCAGGATAGCGTTCAAATTATCCCTTTAAGGAGTTTTCTGTAAATGCTTTCCAGATGCTTTAGCCTTGTTCCAGAGTGGATACAAGGAGGCCGAGGCCCCCCTATCTGGTGAAGTGTGCAAAGCCTCCCTCTGGATTAGATCCAAATCTTTGAGAAGTTGTTCTCCTTCAGCAAACGAGGTATAGGAAAAACTTTTCCCTTGCAGTTGGAAGATCAGCTTCAACGGGAAAGCCCATCTGTATCTAATTTTATTATCGATCAGCACTTGCAATAGGGGTTTCAGCGCCCTCCTACGTTGTATAGTAAATGGTGTTATGTCAGAAAAAATCTGAACTGGATGCCCTTCCATCTCGATTTGATCCAAAGCTCTGGTAATTTTTAATAGAGCTTCCTTTGTGGTGAAATAATGGGGTTTAACGATTACATCCCTGGGTGGGCCGCCTTGTCTGGGTGCCACCAGAGCCCTGTGCGCCCTATCAAGCAGTAGATGCGATTCTGGTACATCAGGGAGAAGTTTTTGTAAAAATCGCCTGACCGCCTCCGTGACATCTTTAATGGATTCCGGTAATCCCCTGATTCTGAAGTTATTTCTGCGTGACCTGTTTTCCATATCATCAAGCTTAAGCTGTAAATCCTCCATCTTAGCATGTAGTACTGAAATCTCCTTGGAATTCTGGTTAACTTGAGACACCGTCTCATCAACTTTTTTCTCAAAGACATCAATACGAGTGCCCAGATTTTGTAAATCCTGACGCAGCTCAGATGTAATGGTCACTGTGGCTAATTCTGACTGTAGGAGGCCAGCTATATGCTGATACAGCCTATTTTCATCATTTGGTAGATCAGAGGGGGGGGGATAAACAGTGGTGTCAGATGGTAGCATGCCATATGCAGGGGCATCAGGCTGCAACAATATATGTGGAGCATTATATGCAGCTTCTTCCCCTGGTGTGCTCATGGAGCCTTGTGCAGCTTGCATGGGGATCTGTGAGGGGGACTGCTGAGAAAATCCCAAGCTGGGGGAATCTTGCGTGTCCAGGTTGCTGGAGGGGGGGGGGAGAGAGAAGCACCCCTCTCCCATCCCCTGACTGCATCACCCCCCCGCATACCTGCAGGAGAGCCGCTCTCCCTCTACTTCCCCTGCATATCCCGGCTTGCTGCCACGTGTACCTCCTTCAAAGCCGCCATCTTGGGAGCCGGCCGGGGAGCCTGAGACCGCGATGTGCGGTCCTTCGCTTTAGGACCCGACTTGCCCACCATCATCCAGAGGAGCGGGGAGGAATGCTGAAGCCCTCCTGGCAGAATAGTAGCGTGGCTGCTGATTGCAGCTACTATAGGCGCCACTAAGGGATCCGGGGGATGCCGAGCCGGCTAGAACGCGTCCATCCCGGGCAACGGCGCATGCGCACTCTGGCGGCCTGATTTTTACTGCTGCCTTTAGGAACTGTTGGTTGCTGATTTCTGCAAAAGTCGTCGACTTCTTGTTCCTCCTTGTTTTGCAATGTAAGCCACTGTGGTCTTGTTGTCTGACATAATCTTCACCTTCTTGTGCTCTATGTAAGTAGCGAATGTTTTTAGAGCTTGCCAGGCTGCCTTAATAAAATAATTTAAAATAATTTTCTTCCTCTAACTCAGAATCTGATATATCCAAGCCTTGTGGTAAATCCCAATGTTTACCCACGTCCTCATGTGCCATAGAACTTGTGCCTGCAGTAAGGTTCTTTAAACCCTCCGCAATGGCCCGATCAATATACCCCTTCATCTCCTTGGCCTCGATCTTTCTGTCTCGACATGCCTCTTTAAAGCATAATGCACACACCAATTCAGAAGGCAGGGCTTTAGCCCCAAATACCCAACAAGATCCATTGGCATCATGTGCCTGATTACCAGAATGAGAAGATGATCTTTCCCTACTCGCTCTATTTAAGAGGGAGCTCATCCCTGCCTCAAGTCCCCGTTTAGAGGACTGTCATACAGGGGTAGGATAGGGCTGATGCCTTGTCTTTTTGAGGCGTTTCCTGCCATGGCTTTTATCCCTATAATGAATTAGCAAGTATCCCTGTTTTAATTTGGCGCTGCAGGAAGTAGAGAAAAACTTACTTTCTGAAATGCTTCATAATTGTTACTGCACATGTGCAGGAGATTGCGCATGTGCGGTTTCATAGAATCAAATTTGGCCATCTTGGAAGATGGCAGAAAGACTTTCCTAGAGCGCTGCAGCGCATGCGCAGTACACCTACAACCCGGAAGCCTGTGGACTGAGAAAAGGGAGGACACCGGGGAAAGAATCATTTAGATATAATTAGTTCTTTTGTACTAGACTGCAAGTTACATTTAAAATGTAAAATTTTAAAGTTAAGATTTCTTTCTGTAAGGAAACCAGTAATAAGGGTGTGTGGAATAGAGGACATACAGAGAAACATTAAAAAAACAAGCAGCATTTTTGTGTGAATTTCCTCTTTTAATTAACTTCTTCAAGATTGGATGTGTTGTGTGTGTTCTGCATACCATAAATGTAGCAAGTTCTTAAGTTACTGTTGCATTTTTTTCAGCTTTAACTAGTTTTGTTAATTTTCTCTCACTTATGGTTTTAAAAACATGCCCAAGAAGTATTTGCATTAACAAGCAGTTGAACAGGTATACATTTTTTACATTTTCAATCTATATACATAATTAACTGGATGAGATAACTGGCAAGATTTTCTGATGGTGTACATTGTGTTTTTTAGTGAAGTTCACATAAAGTTTTAGGAGTAATACGTTTTTAAGAGTGATGGGTAATGTTCTCAGTAGTCAGTAGCCTTTGTCCCATTTATTACAACTGCAACAGGAAAGATGTTATATTTGCTGAACAACATTGCATTGGCTTTCTGTAAATTCTATATCTCTCTCTATGATATGTCAGACATCTTTTTCACCTACCCCCACCTTTTCTAAATGGGAAAAAGTTCTGTAATACTTGATCAAATCTGTAATGCTGAAATGTTCTTCTAGTGATCAAGAGATTTTGCAGGCACCTATTTCTGATATAGAACGGAGAGAAATGACTTGGAACACTAAAATTAGCAAAGCATTGGACCTGATCAATTTTCATTGCTCTCAAAGGTTTTTAGATACACTACGCCTACATTTCTCATGGGACCTTTCCACCTGTGCTATAGACCAATTTCCTTTTACAGCCAGGATTTAAAATTATTTACAAAAATCCTTACCACCTGCTTGCAATCTATTTTGCATAAACTAGTACACTTGGACCAGCTAGGGTTTATGCCAAATAGGCCCAAGATACAACAACTAGGGTCTTGATATGGATACGTGCAGCAAAATTGGCAGGGACAACTGATTTACTTGTATACACCGATGTGTATTGGATATTCATGGACCAGACAATGATTCATATAGGTTTGGGAGTGTTAAAGGACCCACGGCATCAGTCTGGGTAAATGGCGTTGTGTCTGACTCATTTTCCATACACAATGGCACAAAACAAGGCTGCCCTCTCTCTCAATTACAATTTATTCTGACTATAGAACCATTCCAGTGAACTATACATTAACACAATACATTGTGAGCATAACAGGATCACAACTGAAAATGGCCTTATATGGGGATGAGCTCATATTTATATTGACCAACCTTGCAGTCTCCTTCGCAAATCTATTAAAGGAAATAGGAGAATTTGGCATATTAATTTTAAAATAAATTTTTCAAAATCATCCACATATATTTTACATGCACAAAAGTGTTTACGTTCAAGTGGGTTTATTGAGTAATCAAATATCCTATGACTTTTGTCCCTTATTTTTCTCTTAAAGGTATTCCAGCCTAATTTTATTTCCATTCTCTCCACTAGCTCCTGCGATCTAACACTGTAGGCAACTTACATATTTTCATGGTTTGGCAATTCTCTGATTGTCAAAGTGAATATACTACTCAGAATACTTTATCTGCTTCAGGCTCCGCTGAGCCAAATCCTCACCCCATATTTAAGGCACTACATACTTGTAGATCCTTTAGTTTTTTGGGGACTCAAAAGCCCTAAACTGTGCAGAAACCTCCTAATCTATCATAAAAATGCAGGGGAAATGGGAATTCTTAACTTTATTCTATACTATGTTGCTGCCCATCTGGTGCTTTAGACTAGTTTAAAAATGGGTATGATGCAAGCATGCTTCCTGAAAGCCCCCACCAGTCCTTTCCTTGGTTACATGACCAGAGCTCGAAAATCACCTAACTCTGGGTCTGTCCTTGAGAATCTTCAGACATTTTTTGGGAAGTCTAAAACCACCCCCCTTCAGATGCCCATAGTGGACAACCTCTCCTTTCTTCCAGGTAGGGAAAACTTTGGTTTTCTGCAGCCGTTTTTTGATGGGCTAATAAGGGCTGTATATTTTTTATACCAGAAGTGATAGGTAACTTTGTCATTATTAAATTGGATGTATGGAGTGCAGCTCTGCTCTTGCACTTTTTGCAGTCCCTTCCCGCTGGTAATAATTTCAGTTGTCCCCCCCAAGCTTTGAATCTGCACAAATAAGGGTGACACTCAACATACCCTCTCAACTATCTATTTAATCCTCAGCTCCCTTACACAAAATTTTAAAGCCTTTTTTTACACTTCTGGGAAGGGGAATAGGGTGGGTCCTTTACATTTTCACAGAGAGATATTTACACTGTCGCATAACGTATCAATTAGTACCAAGTATCAGAAAAAGGGCTATAAATGTAACAGAATGTCAGAACATTTACATCTTTTTTTCCCACTTTGAGGAAAATGAATAAAACAATGCTTATGGAAGATCTCACCTCAGGTTTACATGACTATAGGTAAACGTTCATATGTACTTGGTCTTCTTGAATGCTTTTTCTGGACTGCCCAGAATATGGATGCCATCTGGACACTGCCTTGTGGGTTATATTTATTGTTTTATTTATTTTTGTGTTTTTAATTTATTTATTTACTTTACACAGCTTAGCCTGGACCTTAACAATCTAAGTACTAAGTTGTTGATTCATTGCTATTTGGTTTACGCCATATTGTTTCCATTGGTGGAGACTAAATTTGTTGTACTATGTTAATGTAATAGTTTTTTTTGCCTTCTTGTTTGTGACAAGTTTGTTTCACTTATGACTTTTTCCAAATAAAACATGTTTTAAAAGAACATTTAACAAATCAAGACATCATGCTTTGTTTACTGAGCACCATGCACTACTGAGTACCCTTGTCAAGCCATCCCTACACTCTACTTCAAACGTTTCTTTACTAGCAAAGTGGCATGCAATTATTGCATTGCTACTGTACAGTTCAGTTCAGCTCCTTCCTTGTTAAATCTCAACAGTGTCCTATGCTCTTTTTAAGGCTCAACTGCTTTTTAATTCCTGCTTCTATATTTACAGACCATGCTCTAGCCATGAATCGAGATCTACTAAGCCATGCTGAATCGGTCTCCATTATCAGCTGTGTTATCTATCCCCAGTATCAGGTACATTTACAGTCTCTGGTATCAGCTGCATTTCCTAGAGCATCCATCTTCAGCCAAAGGTTGAAATCCAGCTCTCTTGCAACAAATCTATCTCCAGTATCAACTGTGTTATATGTTTCACTATCAGAATCATTTTAAAATAGGTAGTGCTCAAACAGTATTACAGTCACCAGTCACAACTGTTTTCCAGACTAGAGCCTGCTGCTCAGTTCCTTTTTAGAGTCAAGCAGCACTCAAGACAGGCTTCTCAGCCTTGATCCTAAACCTGTTTCTAAGATAGTGTTCCCATATTCTGCCTATGTGCTCTGACCTTGGACTAACCCAAGCATACAACCTTGTTATTGTATTTTTTCAGGTATTACATCACCACTTAATACACTTCAGCCACCTCCTTGACCTTCTTGTCTCAGCTTTCTCCTATACTCTGTTCATTTTTCAATGGCATTCAAGTCTCAGATCCTACTATTTAGTTTCTGCTTCCAGTTCAGGTCACTGCATGACTAAATTATTGTTTTAATTTCTGTACAATATGGGGTAGGATGCCCATAGGGAGATTCCTTAATAATGCAGTATGGTAAAATGGTAAACCTAACTGACATGACATGTTAAGTTAAAAAGTAATCAGATTTTATTGATACAGAGAAATGTTTTGTTAATCATGTAAGCAGTTGTTTTTTTTATTTTAAATTGCATATATTTGCATTTCATATTGTGGTTCAAACTGTGATTCAATTAAATCTAATATCTGGTGCAAGTACATAGCCCTCAACTGTCTTGTTTTCACCAGGACAGTACCAGTTTTTGGGAGCTGTCATGGTGCCCCACCAAGCTGTGTAAAAGTCCTAGAGGTATTGATAAGGTACTGAGTTTCACTATGGTGTAACTCTATAGGCTGCCAATGGATGACTCCAATACCTCAGAGAGTGTTGGTTTTCAATAAATGGACAATGCAGATCTCAATGCTCACTTTCTCCTTTAGCTTGTGTAAAGGAGCTCACAATGGATGATTCATCCAACTACTTCAGTGTGGAGATGGCAGCAACACTGGAGGAGAGAGTCTCATCACTGGATAGATAAATGTATGTATGGATCGTCCAAGGTGGGCACAAATACACATTGCTGGGTCCTGAAAAGGTAAGTATTAGTAAATATAGAATAAAGAATTTTTTTTATACAGGAGTAGAGCAGTGGGTACCTGGTGGCCCCCTTAATAAAGGGAGTTTCCAGATTCCAAATAAACCCCTCACCCACAGACCCCTACAACACTGGGCCATGCTGTGTGGAAGAGGCCTCTTCCCCTAAGGATGGCCCTTGCCACTGTTGGGCACAAACAGGTCTGTTTTTTTAAAAGGGAAGGGGCTAAATGCTTTTTGCCCCCTTCGTTTTTGGGATAACCAAATTGCAGAGGATCTTTTTCTGCACCATATCCTATCCTATTATTTTAGCCAATAAAAATGCTGCATTTTGCCAGAAAAAAAGTAGTTGATGCAGAGGAAGGCAGTAATGAAAGGAAAAAATAACCCTGGTTCAATTTGCTCTTCAGGGGATAAAAATTCCTTTCTTATCCCGTGAGGCAATCGGATGTCCCCTGGATGCACAGTCTCTGTTGTTTTTACTTTAAACCTTCATACCCAATTAAATTATATGCTTGTAAAACTACCTCCTGAGGAAGCCTATTCCACGTTTTCACAAACCAAGAATTCCTTCTTTATCTGGAGATTAAACTTGTTTTCCTCCAGACACAAAAAGTGCTCTTGTCCATTGTAATGACCTTAAGGTGAATAATTGGAAATCAAGTTCTCTATATGGGCTATTTATACATTTATGCAGGGTAATCATGAACTTCCTTAAACATCTCTTTACAAGGGAGATTAGATTTTGTTCAACTAATCTATCCTCTTGGCTGAGCTCCTCCATTCTGTTGCCGTTCTCTTCACTCCCTGCAATTATTATTTTTTTAAACTGGTGCCCAAAACTGGACTGCATGTTCCAGATGAGGTCTAGCCAATGCTTTACACAGGGACAGGATTATATTTTGATCTATGCAGTTTATTCTTCTTTTTATAAATTGGAAGTACTTTACTATCTTTAGATATTGCAGTTTGGCATGCTATCATTAGGTATATGATCTACTAAAACCCCCAGATGCTTTTCCATTTGTGACTCCCCCAAATGTATCCCCCTTAGACAGTATGAAGCATGCATGTTGTTAGCTCCCAGTTAACATAACTTTACATTTATCAATATGAAATGCCATTTGCCACTAGACTACCCAATCAAAAAGTACATCCAGGTCTGCTTGTAGATTATAGACATCCTGTGTGGACTTAATTCCATTACATACTCTGTATCATTTAAAAAAATGTTATGAATCAATAGTTACTACTCTCTGGATGTGGTATGTTTACTTACTTCCTCATAAAAGGAGAGTGAATGTGTTTGACAACTTTGGTCTTTTTTGAATCCATGCTGATTATCAATTCTTTTACATGGTTCTTTATCACACTCTTAAGGGTCTTTCCAACTATAGAAGTTAAACTTACCAGTCTGTAGTTACTTGGTAATGATTTTGCTTCAGATTGACCATACACCAATCTAATGACACCATGTCAGTGAATAAATAGTCTACAAATGAGAAATAATTGGTTTAAAATAAGTGAGCTTAGCTCTTTGGCCCTAATCTATTAAAGTTCTCCAAGGCTGGAGATAATACACTTTCATCTGTGAAGCTGGGTAATCCAGCAAACCTGGAATGGATATCCTAAATTCTGGACCAGATCCATTCCAGGTTTGCTGGATCACACTGCTTCACTGATGAAAGTGTATTCTCTCCAGCCTTGGAGAACGTTAATAGATCAGGGCCTTTGAGTACACATGGATGTAATCCATCAGTTCCTGGTGCTTTATCAACTAAAATTTTATCAAACTGTTTCTTTTGAGTTACTATGGCTTGATTAAGGCTGTGACATTTCTTTTTGTAACTTTGACTTGAGCTCTGTAATTTTTCTTTGCAGAGCTAAAAAGTAAACCTGCCTTTTCTTTATCCCCAGTTAGCAACCCCGAGACATTGTTTAAGGGGCCTACATGATCAGATCTGATCTTTTGCTATTAATATAAACAGTTTGGGGGTTTGCCTTAATGTTCTTTGCAATCTGTCTTTCATTTTAATGTTTTTCACATTTTATTTTTACATCTTTTGTTATATTCATTTTTATTTTCAATTTAGCTGTAACATTAGCTATGAGTCACATAGGTTTTAATTTTAGTCTCTCAAACTTATTACCCTAGGGAATAAATTTTGCAGTGTGTTTGTACAGAACAGACTTGAATCATTCCCATTCCAGTCCAAGTCAGCTGCCCTTATTAAAATAAAAATTGCTCTCTTAAAATGAATTTTTTTTATCTTTCCTGTTTTTGCTTCTTGTTTACAACTTACATAAATAAAATCATATTATGGTCACCGTAACCCAGATTTTCTTTTATATGCACATTTGGTAAAAGCTCTTCATTGTTAGAAAAAAACTAGATCCAGTATCATTTCTAGTTGGGGCTTCTATAAGTTGTACCATAAAATTATCTTGTATTAAATTAATTTATGCCCTTTTGCTGTACCTCTAGTGCTAGTACCAACAGTCGAAGTCAGGGTCATTAAAATCACCCATCCCTACCACTGTCCTAGCCTGTGCAGCCCTTTCTGTTTGTGCAAACTAAATGTTTAAAGATATTTTCTAAACAATTATTTTGCTGAAAGTTCATCTTCTGGAGGGTTTTAGGGAGCATGGTTCCCATGGTATCTATGTCAATGCACTGTCCCAAATTCCAGAAGGTAGACTATTTACTACATTTGTGAGGTTTTCTGTTCCTGTTGCATTTGATATTTGATAGCTGCTGGTAAATTTCCTGAAAGGTAGCTTACATATTGGACATAAATAAAAGTGTCATACAACTGAAAATCTGTGCAAATTGATTATCCTAAAATAAATGTGCAGATAATACTAAAGGTACATTTTTGCTACATGGAGTGCTACAACAGATTTCCCACAGACAGATGTACATATTACAGTAGGCATGTTATCATGTGCCAGTTCAATGAGATCCTGTTTTAGGTCCTGCATTCGCTCCCACATTCTCCTCCACTTTACATCCAGTTATTGAATTACTATTTTGATTGTTACTGTCCTTTTCTGTCTTTTACTTTTTACTTCTTTATTGCTAACAAAAAACATTTAAATGATCTTCACATTGTTGCTCCTGAGATCAAAGACAGAAATTAAAGGCTTAAAGTTATTTGCATTTTAACAGTCTGCTTGTACAATATGTATGATGCAGATGTTTTACACAGCCTTCACATTGCATCTACTTATGGACATGTGGAATATTTGTCTCTGTTTGTCTCTATTCACTGTGTATATTGTGCTATTAATACATATTGTTTATATTGTACATAAAGATGGCCTGATTTCATTGAGACCTTCTCATGAATTGTGCATATATTTTGTTAGGTACAGTATAAGCATTGATGTGTGATCGGACATCTGGGGCTAAATAATTCATCTTGCAGCCCGGGCAACAAACAAATTAAGCTAGCAAAAATGCCAAAAAAAGAAAAAAACAGAAGACTTGCAAATATTCGTGTTTCAGCACTTAGGACAGAATTAACCCCAGTGGAAGGAATCTACTGGGAACTATTGCTGAAAGACTATTCTTGACTCCAGGCATTTAGCAATTAATGGAATAGTGGCCTTCTGAGAGACGGTAGCAATTAAAACTGGCAAAATAAACGACCTGTTAGTAAGAGAAGGTTCACAGGGAATAACTTATGACAAAGATTGGCACTATAGCATGAACTGCAAGTGAAGAAATGTTCAGGGAAATGCCATTCTGTTTATTTCTAAGAAGAGGTTAAACTAGAACAGAAACAAATGTGTACGTTTTATTAAATTTTTTATTCTTTGGCGAATTCATTTTGTAATTATAAAACCTATTCTCTCTCTCATGGGATTTTCATATATAACCATTTCAAGGGTTTAGATAGACTAAACAAGGGGGATATCCAGTGAGCAGCAGTTCTTAAGTTGAAATTCCAGAGGTCAGAGAAGAATGGCCAGACTGATTTAAGCTGATAGAAAAGCAAAAGTAATTCAAAAAGCTACTTGTTACAATCGAAGTATGCAGACAAGCATCTTAGAATACATCAAACATTGAAGCAGATGGGCTACAGCATCAAGAGACCATGTTGGGTGTTACTCCTTTAGGCTAAGAACAGGTACCTAAGGCTAAAATTTGCTCAGGTTAACCAAAATTGAACAAGAGAAGTTTTGAACTCTACTCTGAAGAATTCTAATTTTTGTTGCAACATTTGAATGGTGTGATCAGAATGTGGTGTCAACAACATGAAAGTAGGTTCCAACCTGCCGCTGGTTTAAGTGGTATAATGATGTAGGGAATATTTTTTTGGCACACTTTGGGCCCATTGGTATAGGCTGAGCATCATTTGAATTACACACTATGTGTAAGTATTGTTGCTGATCGTGTCCATACCTTTATGACTGCAGTGTACCCATTGTATGATAGCTAATTCCAACGGGAAATACTCCATGTCACTAATCTATCAGGATTGGTGACAAAATGAAATCTGAGATCTACATAAATTTACTCTTTAACACATTGGACATTCATAGTTTATGACAGTCTTTCTTTCACGCACTCTTACTAAAAAATTTCTTTTCCACTGGCACTCACACTAAGTCTCCTGTACAAAAGGGCACCTCTTCAAAAGGGTATTTCTCACTTTTGCACACTGCTGCAATCACAGGACAATCTCTATAGACAATGCAGGGGCATTCTCACTTTATTCCTCTCTTGATAGTGGTAGAAGTAACAGACAGATCGAATTAGTCAAATTTATAGGGCTCAAAATTTGCATAATAAAAAGATGAACAAGAGGTAGGAAGTAGGTCCCAGGTGCATTTTTTCTAGCTCTGTGTTCCCTCTGTAAGTGACATGTGTAAACAGATGAAGCACATGAACATGACATGCCATTACTTATTAAAAAATTTTTTCTATTGTATGTTACTAATAAACACATAAGAGGGTGCAAAATTTTGCAACCCATGTATAATTAAGCACCTGGATGCAAAGCATACACTTTGGAAAAGTACAGTATGCAGTATTGGTTAATATAAGAATTTTGTTCATAGGAGATGAGGATTACAACTCAATAGGCAAATGCTTAAGAAGTAAATACTGAATAGCTGAAAGCTAACAAGCCATATTTTTTGCTGGCCTCTGTAAGCGTGGGTTAAAAATAATATAATGTCATAAGCTATGATTAAATATAGGACCCAATGTATCATATGAACACATGCTATCTTATGCTTTTGCTAGGTTACAAAATGGCTCAACAATAACAATATATATTACGTTCTCCTTATGTTGCTTTCAGTGCTGCTTCGAAAAAGCTGGCCAGATGGGAAGGGTAATTTCTGCATTTAGTGCTATACTTTTTTGAATTAATTCTCAGTTTTTATCTCATTTCAATGCAGCTAGACTTTATAGCGTTTTTTCTGCCCTTATTAACAACTACATTATTTTTTTTTTAATTTGTGCATGCCTTACTACATTGGAATATCTTAAAATACAGTTATCGGAATAAGTAACCTCAACATACAACACCTATGAACAATATTCCCTTCATTGGTGGTTAAAGATTGTACAATCCAAACATTTACATATATTAAATCTAGACACAAATATATTTTTTTGGTCTCTTCCCAGAAACATAGGATTTTTGGACAATCAAGGTTATTGTTAAACAAATACAAATATTATAAAAATTGGATGTTTTCATTCTCTTTTTATAGATGCTGAGTCTCTCCTATTTGGGAACATGAATCTGCTATTTAATAATGATTGATGATCCAAATGTATGATCCACAGTATGGTTTACTATTTGGTTTTAAATACCAATTTGGTAAAGAATTATATAATAGTGATTACATTTTACTTACTCCTTTTTTCCTTTTAAACGCTATCTGCTTTCTCTTGTCTCTTGACAAAGCAGCTTTTTATGCTGTGAAATGCGTTGAGGCTCCATTGAAAGAGAAATGTTTTCTCTTTTGTAACTTAAATATTTGAATGTGAGCCATAACAAATGACTACCTATCATTCTGGCAATTCATATGTGGTTAAATGGCATGATATGTGGACATAAAGATGTTTTTTGATGTTTTTGTTTATATATGTAAATAAAACATTTGAATAACTTTTTAACAATAGCCTGGATTATATCCAAAAATGTTTCTGGGGAAAAAAAACATTTTTTTCCTTACTTCTTCATGTTAGCATACAACGGGTTAATCCCTTTCCACTCCCACTCTCAGGACCTAAATAGATAAATTCAAGATTGTAAATACACCTAGTGTTCCTTCTTTTTTCCTCTTGTGTATTGTCAGCACTGGTGTAGCCACCTACCTGGATGGAGGAAATCCTTGGCTGCCCAGCATTCAGGTCCCCCTGTATGGTTGCCAAAGGTCATCCTGTAGAGAAGCCCCACTGATGGTCCCTTAGGGTATATTATAGTGTTAGATAAATTTAAGCAACAAATCTTCACACACATTCCACCTGTGGCTCAGGGGTATGGTAATCTCTCTACATGTTTTAATATTTTTATTATTACCCAGTATTTACCGACATATTACACAGTGCTGTACAAAGCCCATAGTCATGTCACTAGCTGCCCCTCAAAGGAGCTCACAATCTAATGTCCCTACCATAGTCATATGTCTTTACCTTAGTCTAAGGTCAATTTTGGAGGCAAGCCAATTAACCTAACTGCATGTTTTTGGAATGTGGGAGGAAACCGGAGTACCTGGAGAAAACGCAAGCAAGGGGAGAACCTGCAAACTCCATGCAGATAGTGTCCTGGCCAAGATTGGAACCTGGGACCTAGTGCTGCAAAGGTCAGAGTGCTAACCACTAAGCCACCATTCTCCCCACATGTTTAAATCATAGTATGATTCCTGGAATCTGCACAATGGGTATTATGGTGAGACACATCAATGAAAGCTTTATATCTTATATGTATGTCATAGGGAATCTTGTATGTTGAGCCCCAGGCACAATGTATAAATAAATACTATTTCTTTAAAGGAGCAGAGTTGCTGCAGGGGCATTGTGTGCAGACATACAACAGCTTGTGTTCAGTGTGTGTCTTGTATTGCAGACAGGAGTACATGGAGTTTGTCAAGTTCTGTGTTTGCTGCAAATCTCACACCTGGTGGAGGATCTGAATGAGTATGAGTGAAGAAGATCTGTTTAGGCACTGTGCTAAATAGCCAACGTTCAACATAATGTATGTGTGTGCAATGCTGACAACTGACAATGTCACTCCATGCTAAATACTAAGAAATCAAGATTTAATTCACCTGGTGTAAAGAACCAAGCCATGTGGCAAACACCTTTTACAGATGCATGTGGCTCACTAACCAGTTTAATTGATCTGTGTGTAACAAAAGGCAAAAAGGGGTTTGGACTCCTCTATTTAGTTTCGACCCCTCTATTTAGTTTGCTTACATTGAAGCTATTACTTAGTTTCACCATGCAATGTGATGATAGAGACTTGGGCATTAGTACACTGCAGCACACTGAAATGGTCATCTTTGTGCTGTGGATTGGATAGGCATAGCTAGGCAACATGTTCACTAAGTACTGACAGCTCAAGGGGAGTCAGTCAGCCGGTATAGTTATTATTATGAATATTTGGTATTTATATAAGTGCCATAATATGCAGGGCTTCACACAATCCATAGTCATTTCACTATCTGTCCCTCAATTATGCTCACAATGGTTATCAAAATGTACTTTTGTTTCTAGTTTCTGCCCAACAATGATCACGTGTTAAAAAGCAAACATAATGCAAAAAAAAAAAAGAAAAAAAGGCAAAATGTGTAAATTTCCCTGAATGGAAGATACTGGTAGGTGAATATACCTGCAAGAGTTTAAGGGTTGCACTCTTTGCTTTCTCTATTCCCTCTCCCCCTCACCCCCAGTCTGTTAACACCTTGTCTGTCTGCTTTTTCACTCCCCTGCTTTCTCTGTCTATACTTCTGCACTTCTCTCTATTACTACTTGCTGGTGGCATCTCAACCAACTCTGGTCCCCCCCACAGCCTGCCCCTTCCCTACCCTTTTACAAAGATTCACCCTCCTCCTAACTTCATTGCCATCCGCACTACCCATAAGTTCTTACCCCATTTCTCTGGCAGTCAATGGAATGCCAGATCCATCTGTAATAAGCCAACCTTCATCCACAACCTTCTCCTCTCTAAATCTCTAAACTTCCTGTCTCTCGTCAAAATTTTACTTCCCTCCTCAGACTATGCCTTTGCTGCTGCTCTCTCCTATGGAGGCCAGCACTTCACACATACCCCTAGACCTGACAACAGAGTACGGGGTGGTGTGGGTCTCATTCTCTCCCTCAAATGTAAATACAGATTCCTTCCTACTCTGCCCTCTCTCATTTTCACCACTTTTTGAAGTCTGTTTTTTCTGTCTTTTTGCCCCTTACCTCTCATTGTTGCTATTGTCCACCGCTCCCCTGGCCCAGTCCCACAATTTTTGGACAACTTTGTCTCTTGTCTCCCACATATTTTTTCCCATGACCTGCCCACCCTCCATCCTCGGTGACTTTAATGTTGCAGTAGATGACCCCAACAATCCTTCCTCAGCCAAACTGTTCTCCATTATTTCCTCTAACAGAACATAAACGGCCCAACACACACCGCCAGACACACTTTAGACCTGGTATTTTCCAAACTTTGCAACTTCACCCACCTTGAAAACTCACTTTTTTCCCCTTTCTGACCACAACCTAATCACCTTCAACCTATCTAACTCTTGCCCCCCCCCCCCTTCGCCACATCCCAGACCTGGCCAATGGCAGATGAATATCCATAACCTTGACCTTTTCTCTATATCTATTCTCCAACTGCCTTACATCCCTAACCCCCACCCTTTCCAAAATCACCTCCCCAGATAAAGCTGCCACCCAGTTCAACTACACTCTTTCCGTGGCTCTGGATAAAGTTACCCCTGCCACCTTTCGCTACCCCCGCCCTGCCAACCCCAACCCTGGCACAGCAATCACACCAAACATTTGCAAAAGACTGTTCGTGCAGCTGACCGCCAGTGGAGGAAATCTGGCCTCAGTACAGATTTCAAGGACTACAAAGACAAGCTACAACACTTTAACACTGAACTCACTGTTGCCAAGCAAAAGTATTTCTCTGTGGTTGGGCTTTCGAGCTGCCCATTCCACTGAAACAGCTCTTACTAAAGTGGCCAACGACTTCCACAATCTAAAGCTGCGTACACACTTGCAATTTTTGTCGTTGGAAAGGATCTTTCAC
>NC_092859.1:54918782-54994727 GCF_032062135.1 Pyxicephalus adspersus
GGCAAGCTAAAATGTTTTCTGGCAACCTCAGCCCAAAATGGATTTGATCTGTCTCTGCCAGCCATAGGTTACCCTTCATCACGGCATACCTTTTTGTGATGTTTCACAAGTAGTGTATAGATATAGATCATGATCATAAACAGATTATCTTAACAGCTGGTGCAGCTTGTAAACCTGCCATTGCACTCATTTCAGTCTCTGGAACCCTTTAACCCTTGAGTATTGATTCAGCAGACTCCTAAATCTGAGATATCAGCTGCAATTAAACATCTGAGGATGTCAGTTGGTTGCCTAGTGGAAACATTCATTGACAGTCAGAATTTTGCTTTTGGAAGTTACCAGCAAATAAATCTTATGGCCTGATTTAATATTGCTCTCCAAGCAATACACTGTCTCAGTGAAGCTGGGTGATCTATGAAACCTGGGATGGATCTGATCCAGGATTAAAAACGTTTGTTAACAAATAGCAAATTACTTTTAAAATATCCATTCCAGGTTTGCTTCATCACCCAGGTTCACAGTTGAAGTGTATTCTCTCCAGCCTTGGAGAGCTTAAATAAATCAGGCCCTTAAACTCAAGCCATGCGTGGCAACCCCATTTCATGCAAGATTGGTCTGGAGTTTCCTAATAGAGAAAGGGGCTCAGCAGTGATAAACTGAATTATGCTGTTGTCTGAGCTACCAATGGGAAGTAAGGATTCATTCCCCTGGACAGATTCCTAATGATACAAGAAAGGGTCAATTTAGAAAGCCTACCCTTGATGGAGAAAAGTATGCATGTAAAGACCCTGTCACAGAGGGTAATTTATTCCTGTACCCATTCATTTTAAGAAAACTGATGTCAGTCAAAGATATGAAAGAGCTTGATGAGTCAAATAGCAGATCCTTAGAAATGAAGCCTCCTTAGGTGTACTTTCAAGCTGTTTGGTGTTTTTTTTCCCATTATTTAGACACCTATATAGCTGTTCCTCCACTTTCAGACCGTCAGAAATTCCTTTGCTTTGCATTTGACCCTTATTTTTTCCAGTTGTATGCCCTTTAGGCTCACCATGTCACCCAGAATCTTCATTTTGGAAGATGTGGCCTCTCTAGGTCAAAAATATTTTTTATCTATCCTTACTCAGGCCGTACTCCTCCATTGGGCCATAAGAGATCCCTTCATCTGCTTTGAAAGACTTTGTTGGATGATGAATTCTTTTGCTTCTCACACAGACCTAGTATATCTGGGGGACCAGCGTACGGTTTTACCATTGTGTTTATTCCTGAACAATAACCCTTCCAGAAGGAAAATAAAAACCAGCTTTCTATGATGATTGAACAGAAAAGATCTTCTCAGTTGTCATTCTCTCTTTTCAATTGATTAGATGCCAGCAGGAAAAACTGGGGGACAAAGGAGATTGACCAGGCCCAGTAAGTCTGACAGTCCCAAATATCCTGAAACTAGAGTTGCTTCCCAAGGTTTTCTAGTATTCTAGCCTATTCTCCGTGAAAAAAAAAAGTTCCTCAGACCTGGTATTACCACACTGGCTTACTTTAGAACACCTTTGGGTATAGGATGTGTTCAATACGCTGAAAGATCAGGGTTTAGATGTCTCCTTCACCAGTTATTGTTGGTCATCCAACACCTTTATTTGTTCAATTTCTTATAGCAGTTTCAGAGAATTAATACCCCAGGAAGCTAGATCGCTGGAAGGTCAACTACCTTTTGCTCTAATTTGAATGTATCTGAAACATTTAAACAAGGGTCAAGATCCCACTAGATGCCTGTCATTGCGGCCAGAAGAATTTTAAAGATTGTATTGGGTGCCTTCTACCACCTTTTTTCAGACAAGGCAGTTATGTTGCCCATGTTTGGCCTAAGCTCAGAGGTTACATTTCCAGTGGATGGTCAACGGACCAGTATTTCTTTTTCAGGAGGGCTAGTTTCAGAACACTAGGTGTATGGACCGCCTTGAATTTATCTATTTAGGTCCTGAGAGTGGGATTGGAAAGGGATTAACCCCTCATATTATCGCTAAAGGAAAATTACAGTAACTTATACTTTCTTTTTTTTTTTCCAAGCTTTTTTTTTTTAGGTTTGCATTTCCTAAGCTTTGCAGTTATTAGAGTAATGTATAAATTATTATATTTCTGCCTGTTTTCGGAAATTAGTTCCAAAACCATACCAAGCTTTTTTTAATTTTATTTTAAGAGACTTTGAGGTTTATATGCTACTATGCTATGTTTATACAGATAGTACGACCTTTATTTTCATTATTTGAAATATTTTGTTAGCTATTGTTTCCCAGTAAATGGTAATCATATTACTAGAGTGTACACTCACTGGCAACTTTATTAAGTAAACCTTGGTAGGATCAGGTTGGACCCATTTTCCCTTTTAGAACTGCAGTAATTATTTGTGGCATAGATTCAACAATATGCTGGAAACATTGCTAATAATGACAGTCACAGCAGAGTTGCTGGCAGCACATTTATGACCCAAATCTCCTGTTATACCACATCCCACTATAGTCTATTGGGTTGAGATCTGATGACTGTAGAAGCCATATGAGTACAGTGAACTCATTGACATGTTCCCCAAAACAGTTTTGAATGATTTAAGCTGTGCAAACCAGGTGTACTTAATAAGGGGGCTGGTTAGCATATGTGTATATTGTATGTGTATGTGTATATATATATATGAAAAATGCTGCCAAATACCCTTTACATTTGTTTATATATAATTGGCAGCATTTTCCACTATCTCCACTTTTTCCACTGTTTCAAGTAACTGTTGTACTGCAGATTTGCAGAGTTTTATTTGGCATCTAGGTGTGGAAGTATTAGCTGGGCTAAACACTCCATCTCTGTCCTAGACCAGGATTTGAAGGTGGTTCTGAAGCACCTGCCTAATCTATATAAAAAGGGAATCTGCAGTTCAGGTTAAGGGATATAGCTGAAGCCCGAGGCCAAGTGTGATTAAAAAAAACAGGCCTGAATGGCAAAGGCTGGAGGAAGCCTATATACTGGCTAAACCAAAGAGGTCTTGTGATTTGAAAAAGCTCACAAAGTCTATTGGTGTTCCTTTTTACAAAGACATGAACAGTTAATAAGACTAAGAAGGCTTCCTGAGGAGCAAGATGAAGCCGTGCTATAGCACAGTTGCTCAGATCAGCTACATAACAGACCGGAGGAGCTCTTGGATAATAATGAATATAATGTCTGATAGATTACCTTTGTTTTGGAAATGTCACACATGATGTGAATTTTATTTTTCTTTTATGGAAATTGTAGTGCAGCTACATCTTAAAACACCTGTTGACACAGAATCTTTGCTTGGACTAGACTTTGTTGAGATGAGATATATATATATATATATATATATATATATATATATATATATATATATATATATATATATATATATATATCTCAACATAAACACATACATGTGGACAGAACTTCATCAATAAATGAATGTTTACTTTTATCATTAATACATGTACATATTATTGCAAAACTAAGTTTGATGACTCTGCCTTTCACTTATATTGTATCAAGAAAGGAGCCTGTGAACTGAAAGAAGGAACTTTTTCATTTCAAGATTGAGGACTAATAACTAATAGCCTATGCACAAAAACACAAACATTTGTCTGAGGAAAATTAGGAACCTATGGACTAAACTGAAAAGCATCAAACAAGTACTTAAAATATTTAGAATATTAAAGGATATATTAAAGGAAAGTCTGCTATAAACATGTAACTGCAGGTATTATTGTGCCATTTGCTAACATGACCTTTTAATTGGTACTTATATTTTGCAGTCCAGCTGGCATTTCTATTATCTGTGCATAAGCAAACATCTGGCAAGTTTGGGATGCTTATCTGGCACCAAAATACCCAGACTTTGGTGCTGCCATAATATCCCTCTCATGTTTCCAAAGACTTACTACATATAATACACATAAGAATTATAAAACCCTGTGTAAGCCGCACAACTAATAACACGTACATTTAAATTACAAACACTATTTCAAATTAGCAATTCAATGAAAGGGCATACATAGGTAGTAAAAAAAAGAAAACATATTTAAAAAAATCAATTAAAATAAATTAAAATGTAAAATTCCAGGTGGTATAACATATAACATTTGAAATGTTTCCTCTAGATGTGTGATAGTTTAATTGTGTCCCTCTTTGCATATCACACCTTGGCAGGTGAGAACTTTAGTGTATAGTCAATGCTACAGCATAAACCAAGAACTTCTTAGAAGAAATAAAATTAACTTATAATCAGCCTTAAAATACCTACTTAATACTACATAATTGTGTTAAATGTGCATATGAGTTTTGCGGCATAGCCTGATCCATTAAAATGTTTTGGCTAATTTAGGCCAGATGGTCATTGCATCTCCATTATTTCCTGAAACATATTTCAGTTTTATTTGCAAGTGGCCTTTAATGCAGATACAGTATATAAGTAGCTTTTTTATGTGCTGTTTCTGCAGGTAGGTAATCTTTCATTCAGAAGATTTTAAGAATGTTCTTTTTCTGTATTCTAGCCATTGAATTAGGACTTTCTTGTGATTTGTTTTCTTCATTATCCAGCAGTCACAAAAACAAAGACTGTATGAAGCAAGAAAATGCATTATCAGTGGCTTTAACATGTATTGAAAATGCAGAGGGATGTCAGAAAAAAAACCTAATAAAGTATCTTTGTATTTTCATTAAATGTAGAAATGATAAACAGCTTCTTTGCAAGTCTCCATATGAAAAGAGTTTGCACATTTTTCACTGTTCTCTCATTCAGCTCATAGCTATTCATTAAACTATATACAGTAGCAGTAATCTGTTTACAAAAGGGATAGGAACCTTTAATCACCTGGGCAGAACTCCCACTGCACGAGGCTGTAGGCACAAATCTTTTGGTGCCCAAAGCAAATTAGCGGTACCAAACTGATTTAAAGTATTGTACAATAAAATAGATAAAGTGTATATAATGCCTAAAACCTTTTTTCTTCTTTTTTTTTTCAAGTGGAAATGGATTGGATCACCTGATTTGTACTGCAATTGCCATGCAATCGGCCATACACTGGTCAATTTTGTACCACCTTTCACATATAGACCAGTCATATTCTTTGACAGATCATTTACTGACCCTTGCTCTGACCAACAATAGCAGGGAGAGCTCTTCCTGTTGAGTTACATTCTTGGTGGTCAGAACAGGATAAGCAGCATCAGGCAAAGAAGAGGAATTTCAAGTCTAATAAAGATAATCTATATATAGATAATCCCCATAGAAATGTTTACAATAATTCAGGGATTGCCACCTTCCAATAAACTAAGAACAACTGAAAAGCCAAGGCCTTCTAAGGATAATTTCCTGAAGGTTACAAAACAAAAATATGGAAGTTTCGGGGCACAAAAAGCAAGTAGTTAAAACATCAAACCTCCTAGTTGTTCCCGGTATGCACAGTGCATGCCCGGATTTTCCCCTGTGACAGATCTGGGCAAGTTTCTTGGACTCAGGACTGTTGTTTGCTATCTTTCAGAATAAATACAAGCATTGCAAGATTTTCATTTCATTTTTAATTCAGCTAGATGGTTTCTTGCATATATGTTTGGACATTCCCACACAAAAGAATCTTTTTTTTTTTTTGAAGCCTATAATAAATGACTGAATGTCCGTCTGAAAAAGATGGGTTTATATATAAAGGTACTGTATATCCGACCAAGTACATAAATAATGCAAGACTGGGGCATTTCTTACTTCTGCACGTTAGTCTTTTGTCTGCATTATATACGATAGTTCTTGATTCAGGTTGCTCTGAGGTTTGCCACTAACATCTTTGATCATCCAAAATCCCCTCTCTGTTCAACCCATAATTAACACACCTACTTTGTGGGAATAAATGGCCATACTGACTATTTTATGTATTATAGACTTTATTACCTTAACAACCTCTTTAAGGCAACAATAAAACACCATACATTATACAGTTACCAACTATTGCCATCTCTTCCCACCCACCAACAAAAACCTTCTACCAGAGAGATCCCCATACGATCGAAATCCTCAGAAGATTCCTTCCTAGCCAGTTCAGCCCTTAGGGTCTCCACCACCATAACTTATGGCCGTACCACAAAGACTCGAGAACAAAACCACTGTTGCAGCCCCCCCCCCCGTTCAGAATCTGCGACTACCATCATTTAAAGATTCCTTCTTTTTATTAAACCATCAAGAGACACCACACCTACGATGGGCTCTCACACCAGAAACCACAATATCACCAAGGACTTCAACTGCCCCTACACTAGCAGATCGGATCTAATGCAAACCCCCAAATCTTTAACAGGTGAGTGAGGAAAGCTTGCTATTCTAATTCTATTCCACTTTGATTTTACCAACAACAACTGTTAACACAACATATTATTATTCTCAATCTTTATTTACACCAATGTTTTGCATTATTTATATTTAATGTACCATTATTTTCAAAAAAATTTCATTTGCCTTCTTTTTATTCATACAACTCCTTTTTCTATAGAAATATGAGTTCTTCAACAAGAAGTTGTTTTAATGACCCTAATGTATTTTGCTACATTTTTGGTGAATATTCTCAGCAAAAACAGAGAAGAAACATTACAGAATTTGTGAAACAAGCATATCTTGCATGATTTGGTATTAAACTGGGGGACCAAGAAAAGTATTGGGCTCCCCATATGGTATGCAAAACTTGTGTAGAGTGTCTACTAGTGTTGGTGTTCGAATTCAGGTTGTCCTTATATTCGACCTGAATATGGCTGTTCAAATTCGGATAGACCCGACCTGAAAAACACGGGATTCAACAGTAACAATTCGGGGAAAAAAATGGAAAAAATGTGTTTAGTATATAGTGTAGTATAGTAGTATAGTATAGTTTAGTGTATAGTTTTATAGTAATTTATTAAATGTTTGTGTTTTTTTAACTAACTTTTTACAGGTTATCCCATAATAACATTATGATTCCCCTGGCTGTGCAGCCCTGGGAATCCTCCTGTCATTGTGGGATCTCCGAGCACTACAGGTGGGGACTTGTCTTGTACTTGATGGGGACTTGTCCTCATTCTTCCTCCACTACACATAAAGTTGGGATCAATGAATCAATTTGCTGGTGCTCTGAACAAGGACGGTAAATGCTTCAAATACATTTGTAGATTCCTCCCTGCATTGAGTACTATAAAAATTAAAAGCAGAAATTTTTGATGGACCCTAGATTCGAAAAAGGGATAAATGTTTCAAATTTTACAAGTTACATGACTGATACTAAAGCTTCTGCCTGGCACAGCTATGTCATGGTTGTCAAGAACTTCTTGGGTAACCATAAAGCACAAAATGATGAAGAACTGGTACAAAACTTGCTTTTAAACTTTAAAAATGTGGGTGATACTATGATCATAAAGGTACACTATCTCCATAGCCATTTGCAAAAATTTCCAGAAAACTTTGGCGATTTCAGAGAGGAACAAGGGGAGAGGTTCCATCAAGATATAAAGGTGATGGAAGAAAGGTATCAGGGCAGATGGGATAGATACATGATGGCAGACTACTGCTGGAGCCTTTAACGTGATTGTCCTGATCATCAGCATAAAAGGATGTCATACAGAGTTTTTCAATGACTTCTTTGTGATTAGTTCTGTAAATATACTGAATATGAAATATATTGACATTAAGAATTTAAAAAATTTAATTTTGTATACGTAAGCATATCTAGTTTAATTTTGCTTAATTTTCATGTTTCATACGTTTTCTATGAGGTTATTATTGAGGTCATTATTTCAAAAACTACAGCCAGTCTAGCAAAACCAATACAATATTTGGAATCTGTGCATCAAACATAACCTAAAATGACTTTATTCTGTTTGGCAAGAAAATGTTTGTTGACCAGTGTAATTGTAGCGGAACTAATTAATTGGTTATTCATTTGGTATGTATTTTAATATTCAATCATGACAACTTAAGACACGGATTTCCATTAATAATAGTCCTTTCACCACTTGGGGCAATTATGTTTAAAATTAACTCAATTGAGCTGTATTTTATGTCATTTTATATCACCACTCACCAACATCTCCTATTTGATCTATTTATTAACCATGATAAATTACGACACTGATTCTTAATATTAATAAAACTTTTTTTTCCACTATTTGGGGCAATTATGATTAAAATGAATTACCTTAAACCGTGTTGTATTTTATGTCATGTTATATCACAACTCACTTATACCTCCTATCTGATTTAAATATTATGAATATAATTAATCTATATAATAAAATTCATCTTTTTTATTTGGTTAATTGATTTATTATTAATATGATATCAAGATCAAGATAACATGATATTGATACACAAATAATCTAGCCTTTTTTCTATCCTTTCCTTTTACACATTATTAAAACTTTGATTGATTAGTTGTTCCTGGAAAACCTACCTTCTGTTAAAGCCGCTGCATTGGAGTCTGTAATTCCATACTATGTAGGATTGACCCCTGCACTCAATGCATAATGTGAGTTAATCATGTACCTATGGAATTGATGCATTGTATATAAATCAATCTACTGGCAAATGTGGAATATACCATTATAAGTAAATTAATATAATTGTTGTTGTCAAAGTACTCCGCTTCCTGAGGAAGTGGACTAAGATTCCTTGAAATGTGTAGAGAAATTAGGATCATCCATATTTGGGTGTTTCCCAGTAGATTTATATTGGTGCAACTTCATGTTTTTATACCCAAATAGGTTGTTTGTTGTTGTTAGTTTTATAATGAAATAATAAATAAAATGATTTTTAGACTTTTATTATATGGTTTATCAGGTTTTGATTTATTTACCTTTCCATACCAACGTTTTAAGAAAATTGCCATTGTTAAATGAACAGTACAGAATCAGATTACAAGTCGCCAGAATAGTCACAAAGTTTTGTGTATCTTTGTTTGCTAACTTTGTGATGGGCACTATCAAAGCCTTTACAAGTGTGGTGCTTGTTCAGTTTTGGATAGTTGTAGGGCTAATAAGCCAGCTATTCTCAAACAAAAAAGCATGGGAAGAGAGGCACTGCTATGGGGAACATGTCCCAATTTCAAAATGTTAAAAAAGGATTTCTTTTGCTACACAACTCAAACACTGTCACGATTGTTAGCTGTAAGACTACAGCCTTTTGTAAAATGGAGGCTGGATTATTGAAACTTGTTCACATTTTTGGGTGTTGTGACTCAGCTGGCCTAGGGCCCTGCATTATAAATTGTTTCTTATTTCTGGAGGTAAACTTTTTGGCCCAAAGTTGTGATTTCCACAGTTCGCAAATCTCAAGGATTTGACAGAAACCCAAAGGGGCAATTCTAAAACTCATCACTGCTCTGCTGTTTAAGTCTATTAAGGATGATGCTACACCTACAAAATATACCTTAAATTGGATTTACATACAAAATCAGAAACAGGATCCTATCCACTGCTCCTCTAAGTAAGCAAATTTAAACAAATGATTACTGTTAAAGCATTTACATAGCTATATGTACAAGGCATGTTCTGGAACCTTGGTACAATTAAGTTGGCAGATCTGCTTTAAAATTTTTTTTATTAACTATACTTTAAACCAAATCATGTTTGTAGTGAGTAAATTGGCTGAATAGATATTGGAAAGCTGTTGTGCTCTTGACCTGCTTTGCAATTCCCAATATTGCTGTTTTCCAATAATAGGAAATTGTTGAAAACATACAAGTCAAATTTAGGATTCTTATTGGTAAGTTTAGTATAAAGAGTCCAAAGACCCGTAAAGACAACAAGCCCTGTACACACAGCACCATTCTGTTCTATGAAGAAGGGACAGGGAGGACATGCAAAAATTACTCCACTGTGTTCACTTCCATAGGAGTGCACAGTGATCATTTCAGATCAGTTGTTCATCATTCTTATGTGGCAGATCTCATGGGCGACTGTTGTACACGTCAGGTTTTCACCCTAGAAGAGCATGACCATTTGTCTTGGATGACAATAATCTAATGTGTACAAAGTTAAACAGTTTTACTTCCTGACCTCACATACTACACTCACAAAATGGAGACAGTGTGTAATGTCAAGCATTTGAAAGACCAGCAACTTATCATACAAACATTGAGGCAAACATATCTGTGCAGGTGAAGCTCTATCCTCAAAGTAAACCAATTAAAACAAACACAGCATGCTGGACAGTTGTAAGCTGTTTAAGATACAAATCAGATTCAATGACTGGGTTTTTACCTGATATAGGTCAAGGTTTTTTTTTTTATTTTTTTGTATCATAATTTTGTTTCCATTTGATTTAAGACAGGAGATAAAAACATCATTTTCCTACAGTTAGTGTGTAATATTAAGTTTTTTTGCTTCAACATGAAATTCTCTACAAAAGAACATTTTGTTTTTTTTGGGGGACAGTTTATTATTACGTGTGTACAATTGTATGGCTTGTAATGCAGATCATTTACTTCGTGCTAAATTATGTGTTATTTGTTCTAAAATATAAGGTACAGAATATTTGTCCAAGCAAACAAAAACTTTCTTTTATTTTACTCAAGTTGTAAAGGTATTAAATATCTACAGGATTCTTGATAATGCCTGTCATTTCACAGCCAACTTGTAGATATTACAAAGAACAGCCAGTATTGATTCTTTTTCATCACAAAATATAGGATGAGTACAATAGAGACTGAACTATACTGGATACTTTTGGAACCAAAGTCTTACTTCATAAGTGCAGTGGAAACAGTGGTCTCTGTGTGGCTTGGAGCAGCTGGCATCCTGCCAGACCTCCAGAAGCCCAAACCATCATGCTAATTCAACATGAAATAGCATTTGTGTTGTTTTCAGGAGTTTAAGGTTGGTAATACAAAGCCCCCTTTATTCCCTATAGACAGATGAACAAACACAGATGAGACATTGCAAAAAGCGGCTCAACTGTGGAAATGGTTGCTTCTACTGAAAAAGGTCTAGGATGCCGTAATAACCAGAAGTAGCACTCCCCTATATGGAATTTCTGTTGATCAATGCCGAATAAAGGCTCAGTGAGTCTGACAGCCAAGTCGTTATTCTTTTATTCCTCCCACAAACTTTCAAGTACATTTTCTTTGCCTATACCCATCATTGGTACACCCAGAACTCTACTTCCTTTTCAGCTGCTCCAGCTCACACTCTTGGCATGCAGTGATATGGGAAAAAGTGCTGTGTAGGTAGAAGCTGGAAGACTGAGGAGAAGGGTGCACAGTGACAGGACTGGCTACTGCTGCCTTTTTGCAAAGGTAATTTGAGTTATGAAAAGTGTTTATAGCAATGGAAACTTTATGTGTAGGCAAATGAGACCCATACAATAATTGTATGCTACCACAAGCCTTTCCCAATTTCGCTTGTTGACATACTCTAATGCAGGATACTTTTTTTTCTTTTTGGGTACGTTATATATTTCTGACTGCTACATATCATATGTAATTGCTATGTCTAGCCCAGTTTCTGTCAAATTTCACCCTAAAAGCTACAATTGACTTCCAATTTTCATGACTTCCTATTTAATACATTTACTTTTACCTATTACTGATTATATATTGAGTTGTATGTTGTTTTCCTATGTTTATATTTGGACCATTATAATTTCTATTTCAAATATAATTAAATTAATTGTATCTGGTATTATCTCTTCATGTTTATGTAGAACAGTGTATGGAAAGGAGGGCAGATACCAAAACTGTTGTTGGAGCAAGAGGTGTTACATGAAGTAGCTGGTTGAAGGAAAACCTAGTCATGTAAAAAAGTAGGTACACCTCAAAGACATTGTTGAGTTTTTTTTAGCATACTTCAAAAAGCAAACATAAAATCTTGTGAAGAAAATATAAGTACACCTCTACATTTACCACAATTTCAATCCCATAAAAGTTGAATCAGCTGTTTAGGATTCGGTGCCAATACTTAGAACCTCCTTAAGGAATATTCTGGTGGCATGTGTCTTATTTAAACCCCAGATATTAAGAGTCTGGTATTCTCTTTGCCATTGATGAAGGGCAGGTCGTGGACCCAAACCCAAAAACTCTTTGTAAATTAAGACATTTTGCATAAAGTGGTCACAAACATTACTGAGCTAATGTCAGACACTAATAAAGTAATCTGTGGCCGAAAGGTTAATACCATCTTCTATGCCAGAGGATGATGGTTGTTGATAGTTTTGTTAAGTAAATAGGTAAAAATGCAATTGTACTGTGTGTTTCTATGCAAGTATTATCTTTATTTGTAGGTACTTTTTGAATATGTTGAAAAAGTAAAAAAAACAAAAGCCAGACATAATGTTTTAGGTGACTATTTATCCAGCTCTGACTAGTTAAGCAACCATTACAGACAGCCTTCCAACTGAACCACAGCTACTTCACCACTTACCATTTGACTTATTTGTGTGAATGCAGAGACAGGAGCATGATTTGGCACCAGCGGATGGTTAGGATCTCAATGGCACAGTGCACTACACTACATGCTCCATCCTTCTTCATCAGATCTGCACAGCTAAACGTAGTCAATTATTAGAGACTATGTAAATAGAAATGCAATATCAGTTGGGTGTTCAGCACAGTTTTCAAAACACTTTTGTGAAAAAGTCTACATTTCCAACCAAATGAGGAAACTCCTTCAAATCCCGTGTGTTTACCATGGAAATGTGTGCAGCACAATTTTTCTCTCATATGTTTCAGGGCTTATTTCCTTTATTCACAGGCATTGTTGGGCATTGATTATTGTTATCAATTATACATTTACATAGCTGGAGGTGATTGATGATGGATCTACTTCTGGAGGGTAATTCTGCTCATCTGCAATCTGCAGCTAGAGGCAGTTGGTAGGGGTAGCCATATTGTGCCTATAGGCTTAGGGGGGAAAAGTGAACCTGAGCCAACTAGCTGTATACACTGAAATCATCATTTGTATTTACCATCATTCTAGTAAATTCAGACTAATATTCTGCTTCCTTGGAGGTATTGGAAGAATCAAGAAAATTAGTATTGCCTTGCATTAAAAAGTAGCAGTATCGCACTAATACATATACCTTAAAACAAAGCATTATCTTGAAAAAGAAATGCTTCCATTAGCGCTGTGTAAAAATGTATTAGTGGATAAGTACTGCGTGAACATAAAGTACTAGCATGATTTTTGCACCTAATATCTAGTTTGAGGCCACTGTAAAGAAGAAATTCCCTAATGCAACTGGCAACGGTTTAGCAATTAAAAAATTTGGCTAGGATTATCAGGTCAGGAGTGGATTGATGTTAACAATGAAACATACTACAAGGTGAATAATGTGTAGTATTCATGGCTTTGTTATGCATCTTAAATATTGGTGGGTATTGCTCAGTGTCCCCATAACATTGGTGTTCAGTAGTTCCCCCTACCTTCAGGTGGTCAGTGGGAGCTTTATTTTCATACAACTATGGTGCAAGCATTAGGCTAGCTATAACTTTGGCCAGCAACCTTTATCCAACTAAAAATGTTTTTTTTTTTTACAATTTCTGAGGGAGTGTTGCCTTCTAGCCAAAATATTTTTTTTTTATCCAAAACAGGAAACCAATTCAAGCAGTTGAGGAGAGGCCTATCATGTTATCATGTTATCCTTTGTACATATATATATATATATATATATATATATAATTTTCTAGGTATATAATTAATAAAACTGTTAGGGAGGTACCTAAAGAAAATAAAGTAGAGAAATTAGCTTATTGTCAGAGTAATCTGCAAGCCAATAGCAACAGATGTATCTCAAGTGTCAGATATTTGTCAGTCCACTGTATGTACAGAGGGTGATCCGGCCCATACAGGGGAGAAAAGGTGGCCAAGGCATAGAGGATGCCTGCCGGGCATAGAAACTGCTACAAAGTGAGGCCCCAGAAACCTGTGACAGGGGCACAGCATGACTGAGGAGGGTAGGTTTTGTGATAAAGGGGGTGTGAGTGGCCTGATCAGATAGAGGGGTCAGGATAGGTCATTAAGAAAAACAAAGGGAGGGATGAAATTAAGTTTATAAAATAAATAAGATACTATGTGGGCAAGACTAATTGCCAATGGCGAAATTAGAATCTATGAGCACATTTATTTGATCAAAAATGGCAAGATTAGTACACCCCTGAGTCAACATTTAGCATTAGAACATAATTTTGATCTAGACTCCCAAAGATTTATTGTACTGGAAGTGATAAGATTAGACTGAAGAGGTGGGGATGTAGATAAACTGATATTACAAACCGAAACCAGGTGAATACAGGTGGAAGTTAAAACCGAACTATTTTCCTGGGTTAAATGACACATTTAGTTTCCAGTCATTTTTATTAATGAAAATGTTCCTTTCCTCCTTCTCCCCTTCCCCGTTTCATTTTCCCCCTTCTGTTCTTCCACTATGTTAATAATTTTTATATGCCAATGTCTTTACTATATTCCGGTGTACTTATGTCTGGGACCTGCGGGAGACTTGTGGCCCCGTTCTACTAGGAGCAGTTATGTCCCCCCAAGTCCAGCCTCCTTCCATCTGGGGTCTGGTGGACCAATCAGAAATAAGGCGGGATATTACCTTTCTAGTTAGGCGGTTACTTTATACAATTATTAAGTTTGATCTGTCTATATGCTCTTTATAGTTCTGTAACATACATTTCTGGTATGTTCCTATATGGTTTCTTTCGATTTTAAAATAATAATACTTGTATAATGTGAAAATTATAATATAAAGGATTTACCTATTTGCTTGTTTTACATTATAGTGTGCTCTATTCCTGTACATGTATAATCCCTGATGAAGCGGATTACCGCATTTCCCCATGTATAAGACGCTCCCATGTATGTGACGCGCCTTGATTTTGTGACCCCAAATTTTGAAAAAAATTATTTTATTACATAATGTTTATGTATTCAAGTTTTATTCATCATGGAATCCATACAACTCCTCATCACTGTCAAAACTCTGATCCATATATTAGTTCTTTAGCTTGTCCTCATCTGTGTCTGATGATGAATCACTGTCTACATATATTGCCTCATCCTCAGTTCCATCTATGGCATGTGAAATGCCACACTTCTTAAATTACTTGACAACCTTATTGCCAGAGTAATCTGCAGGCCAATAGCGACAGGTGTATCTCAAGTATCAAAGGAGTTTATAGGTTGCAGTACTGCTGTAGCTAAAAAGATAGGTGATATGTAAATATATTATGTTATTTGGGGAAGTATTTTACCAGAAAGTATGGTAATGATATGATAGTCTCTTACCTTTGTAATCCTATATGGTAAAAGTGCTTAACACAAGGCCCTAATCAACAGCATACCATACAGAGAGTATCTAAGACTAAAGAGAAACTGTACAAGCCAATCAGACTACAAACTGGAAGCCAAACTCCTTCAGGAGAGGCTTCTTCAAAGAGGATACTCTAACAAAAACTCCTAAAAAGAGCATACAGTAGAGCATTGAACCATGAAAGAGATAAATTAATCTTCAAATCAGATAAACCAGGTACGGAAACTAAAGCCCCCACAGGACTTATTACTAGATGCAATGCCAACCCTGACTGTATTAAATATATATATAGAAAATTATATACCATACCCATTTATCCTAGGAATTGGAAGGCTAAGTCCTGTCTGCATATCATTAGGGGTGGATCACCCTCTGTACATACAGCGGACTGACAAATATACTATATAATATAATGATACATCTGTTGCTATTGGCTTGCAGATTACTCTGACAATAAGCTAATTTCTCTACTTTATTTTCTTTAGGTACCTCCCTGATACTTTTATTAATTATATACTTAGAAAATGTTATACCATACGCATTTATCCTAGGAATTGGAAGGCTAAGTCCTGTCCGCATAATATTAACCAGTGAACATTAATGAATGAATGCACTTTCTCTGAATTTGGATGAAATATCCTTTTGATGTTTTAAGATGTACTATTTTGATCTGAATATTGAACACTACTGCATACGTACCAAAAGTACACTTCATCCTAGGTCTGTACCAACTAACACTAATAATAATATTATTTTAGGACTCATATATATATATATATATATATATATATATATATATAATGACTCATCAAATGTATACATAATTTATTTATTTACAGCAACACCAGCAACTGAGCCCTCTAGCATCCTATATAGCACTTACTATATCGACCTTTTTGAGTTGTTCACATATCTGAATTTTCAACATTGGAAAAACGAATTTACTTTGTTTATTGTTTTTCTGATGATATTCAGTCTCTACATATCCTTGTATTAACCTCCCCAGTGGTAATCCCGAGTGTGACTCAGGGTAAAAAAAAAGATGCTGGAAGCAGTAACCCTGAGTCACACTCGGGGTAGGTAAACCTATGGAAAACAATAGTAAATAAAGCGCTTACCTGATCCACCGGCATCCTCCATCGTCCTTTTGCATCTTCTTCCTTCCTCTGGCCGAAGTTCCCGCTGACGTCGGTGCGTATGGACGTTCCGTTCGGGGCGGGGTGGCAAATTCCAGTCTATTTGTATTGCATTCAATACAAAATAACTGTACTGAATGCAATATAGTGGATTTATATGTGTAATTTATTATTTTAACATGATTTTGTGTTTCAAACTTTATTATACTCATACTGATATATATATACTGTAAAAAAAACTTTTCATGAAAAACAAAGTACCGCTTATAGACATATAAAACCAGACAGAAATTAACCACTCAGGAGGTTAATTATATAAATAAAGTCTGTGCAACTATATATTACTCTATATTGGTATTTATTATGTTATATGAACTTTACAAAAAAATCAAATTGACTGTATCAACAATATGTTTTGTATACCCTCTATTTTTACATACAAACCGTTAAACGTGTTAAGTAATATATCCCTTTTTTTTGCGCCACTGCAATAACACACCCAATTTATTCTGTTGAGGGGTGTCACTTGCAGCAGCCATAGGAACAAGTAAACAGCAGCATCTCCTTTTTTCGCCTTAGCCGTGCAGCCTGAGATGTACCTTCTCGGCATCTCCAGCACACACTCTGATGCTGTGCACAGCTGAGGGGGATTTTAGGAGCATATCAGTCCCTGGCTCCATTCTGCTCAGCCATTGGCTGATGGGGCTTAATAGCTTTTCTGCTCACAGTCCCCAGTTAACTTTTGTAGCTTTAAGCTGGGCTGACCTGCTGCTGGTGTTTTGTTAGATTTACTGTTGCTGCCTGTTTCCTGTGATTGTATGCTGCCTGGACCAACCTTGTGCCTGTGACCCTGACTCTGCTATGTCTTTATCCCTATACTTTGTCTGGTGGTTTAATTACCTGTGCACTGCAGTCCTGGGGGCAACCGGGTGCTGTAATGGCACATCTAGCCTTCCGAGGCTGAGTGAGGACTTTCTAAAGACATTAGATTGGGGGACTGGTGTCTGGCAAGCACTGGTGATGGACCAGGGTGTACAACTACCTTTTCCACTGAACACCAAGCTGCATAGTTGGCTTCCACCTGGAGTCATTTTTATTCTTTTGGATAAAAATAGATATTTCTGAAGCATTCCAGTGCCCATAGGTGACAAGGCACTGTCAAAAGATAATGGGGATAAAGCTGTGGACAGGCACAAATCAGGAGGTGGACATTGAATATAAAGGTTATATCAATCCCATACATTTCCAGGTTAGAGGGAAATAATTAAAATATGCACCATTCATATGTTTATTGTATGGCCATTTTTTTCATTTTTCAAAGCCATAGAAAATATGTGCAAGAAATACTATCAAAAGAACTTGATCTGATAATGCGAATAAAAATCTGACACTGATCAGAGATTGAACCTAAGAGTAGTAAAATTAAATAAAAAAGCAGTGTTTTTTCACACTTAGTAACACAGCTATTATTTTGCAAATGTTTTCCATTCAGGTTTGTTGGATTACCTGGGTGATAGTCTTCTCCAGTCTTGGAGGCTTGCAAGGGCACAAAAGACATGACAGGGGTGTTAAACTCAAATACACAGTGGGCTAAAATTAAAAACAAAATGACTTGAAAACTGAACTGAACAAAAACTTGAAACTGAAATTGCACCGCTACTACAATTCCCTGCGTCAAGAAAACAGTCCATTGCGGGGCCAGGCGTAGGCGAGAGGTTGCTGGTCCATAGGCGCGAGTGATGCTGGGAATTGTAATAGCGGCGCTATGTCAATGCAGTGGTGAGCCAGTTGCAATTTATATTTAGGATTCATTTAGGGGCCAAAAAAAAGGATGTTGCGGGCCAGAGTTTGACACCCCTGTGCTAAGAGCTTTAATAAATGAGTAGATAACATTAATATAAACATAGTAAAAAGTACATAATCAGTGGAGGGAAATGAACTTTACTTTTTCACTAATGATACTTCTATATCACATACCATATATAGAAGTATCCCCATCAACCATCTGTACAACAAATATACCCACTCCTATACTGCCACTATATATTATCCAATAATAAAGTCATATATTAACAATCCATTTGTGACAAAATATAAATAACAACCTATTAAAATCTATATCAACCATCAGTATATAAAAATATGTACCTAAAAGGCATTACATTTCTCATTAATCCCTTAATACAATCTAAACAATCCATATTAAATATCTCTACATTTAGCATTCGTACAGTTATTATTCTACTCAAAATTGCTTCCCTTTTAAAGATTTGAATGTTTTTTTTTCTCAATATGACCTTACGGCATGCAAAATATTATTATTGGCCAGTATTTATATAGCACCAACATATTATTTATGAATGTGACCTAGAACATCTGACTTTCAAGCAAGTCCTAAAAGATGGAGGAATCTGTTAAACAAATGTAACAAAAATTCTTTGGCTGGATTATTTGGGATTTTAGGATCATTGTGCTGCTGCAAGACTCACTGTCTTTTTGATAATTAGTTCAGACCAACTGACATTTACCATTACAATGGAATTCAAAATTCATTGTTCCATCAATGTTGGACAAGCAATCGAGGCCCAGATGCTGCAAAACAGGCTCAAACCAGAACACTTCCACCACCATGTTTCACAGGTGGGATAAAGTTCTTATACTGAAATGTAGTGCTTTGCTTTCTCCAATTGTACAGCTTCTCATTTAAAATTGTTTTGGCTTTAATTCATGCACACTACAATATTCTGGCTTGTCCACATGATCCTCAGCAAACTATAGACAGTCAGCAATTTTTTGTGGGGAAAGTAGTGGCATTCTCCTATGCTTCCCTGCCATACACACTATTGGGCTCCTTCACTGAGGAAAGGGGGTCTTGGTTTGTTCATCAAAAAATGTTGATTGTTACTTCCTGTTGATTTCCTGTTTAGTGGGGGAGTGTAAAAGTTTTGAGTATGAAACTCAAAACGCATTTCTTGATAATCCATATCTCATTCCACTTCATCGTCCGTTCAACTTCCTGTGTACCCAGATATGTTGATTATAGGTTAAACACTCAATTCTTAATTTTCTTTTTTCTTTTTTTTTTTCATTGTCTAATCAATATATTAATTATTTACAGTCATGTAACTCCTATCCTGGATCAAAATTTCATTTTATATATATATATATATATATATATATATTGCGTATGTATTTTTTTTTCTTTAATATTACTTTAGTACTTTTTTCCTGTTTTTCAAAATAACGTGTTTATTACAAGCATTTGTAAATAACATCTAAATCTTGTGTATAACTTTTTTTTTTAAGTACTGAATAAAACACCTGATGTTCATGAGTACATCTCTTCCCCCTAAAAATCACAAATTGCCATAGCAGCAAAAAAAAAATACACCCCTATGTAATAAAACAATCTGTCATGTTAGCAGAAGTGGTGAAATGTTTTATAGGATTATAAAAGAATATGTAAATTTATTTCAGCTTTTTACATTCTTTTTGACTGAAAGTTCATCCTTACCTAACATATTGTTATTGTGCATGATTTGCTGATGAATGAGATTGCCTTTAGCTACAGGTTTGCTTGGTAATGTCAGAACAGACTACTAAATGCTTCATAAATCAGTCCCTTAGGTACAGTATAAATACAGTCATAGTTTTATTCTTAAAATGAGACCTCAAGTGAGCATCAAACTCGCAGCTAATAATCACAGTGGCAGTATTAAATGCAAAAACTTGAATACACCTGGCATGCCTGTGATATATCTCCAGTTTTTGTGTTCCGCAATATTCGTGCAGCTTCTGGGGAACAATAAATTATAAAACAGGTAATCTGACATTCCCTCAAACGTCTCCTGTGGGAATCCGTTACTACCATTGAAACACATGGACCTGGGAGATTCTCACAAGGAAACTTTGAGGGAATATGTGATTCCTGGTTTTATAAATTGAGCCCTATTTTTTTTTTATTTTGTGTGTTAATTTATAAAAGCTATTGGCATATTTTAACATTTTTTGGTCTATGCTAGACATTTAGTCCCCTGGTGGGTTCTGTTTTCCCAGCTGGCTGCTATGTCACTACCGGATATGGTTTCAAGCCATTGAAATACATATATGGGAGCTATTCTAATTTTGTGAAAATTTGCAAAAATACAATAAATTCAACGCAGATTAATTAACATGGTTATTAAATGTGCAATGGGCTCTAAATGTCGACATTAAAAAAAAAATATTTTGACCCTGATACAGTGTCAAAAACAGTTCTTTATTAACTAAGAACATAACATTTTATTACATATATTGTTATGGACGTGTTGTATTCTTGCAACTTCTTTATTTTGCCTTAGTGTAATAATCACATATTTCCTGACCCATATTGTCAGTGCTGTCATTTTGTTTTTGTCATTTTGTCACAGCTGCCTTTTTGTTCCCTATTTATTATACTATTGTACTTGTTCTTTATTCCCTGAAATGCAACATGTGCCCCCTGGAGCTTAAAGGGCATTCTGACATATTAGAGAAAACCAAAGGGATAGAAAAAGTTTTGCCTTACCTGGTACCTGCCAATATACCTTAGTGAAATCGGGTAACATTTTTCACCAGGGCCATTTTTATAACCTTTTGAATTGAAGGTCATTTATATTTGTTCAATATGTGTTATTACTTTTAAAACCCCAATCAAATAAAACAAAAAAAAAAAAACAACATGTAGCCACTTGTCCACGTCTTTAAATATCATTTTAGGCACAAAACATTACAGTTCTGAACCAAACAGGTTCTATTGTTGGATTTAATTGATGGAAAGGAAAATCTTTGCTTTAGTTTTGGAGTAGGGAAGAATTAAAATCTGTGTCAGGTTTTTACTGCTGTCTGTGTCCCACTGGGGAAGCATTTCTCCATACTGAGCACTAGATCACCTAAATTGTACCAATCCAGGTGGTAAATAAGTGCTATTCAGTGCTTTACCTTGTGCTCTCCTGAACATTGAGGTTTAAGATGTTTGTTTATAGTTTAACATAAAAATAAATAATGATCCGATACCAATTTGATTTACATTGCACAAAGAAAAATAACCTTCCCAAATGGTAAATCGATCAAAAACTACTTATTAATTAAATAAAAATCAAGCAAAACAATGCGGGACTTTAAAGGCAGCAAAAATGACATTAAACATATTTTGATATATTTACCACTTTCATTAAATAAAACAATATTAACTTTTTCCTGCAATGTTTTGCTTGGTTTTTATTGAATACATTATATTATCAGTCTTGGCTTTTTTGTTTCTCTTCTGATATGGTCAGACTTGCACATGGGCTTTTTAACCAAAAAACGAAGATAGTTAATAGTTAAAAGCTTGATGAGTACTGGTGGTTTTTGGTATTCAATGCATTGCCCCTATTTTGCAAATTATAAATTAAGTAAAAAACCTGCATTGCACACATATATGACACCACATTCCAGTGTTAGGGGCTATCTGGAGAATGTGGACACCTAAAATGGGATGTGTATATATAAAAATGAATACCTTAAGACCAGGTTTACTTTCTGGGTAACCTCATTCTCCATAAATGTCTAGCAACCCACCAGAAATCCAGATTCATGGAAAGGTGACTGAATTCCTTTCCCTATTTGGTATCTACACCAAATGTTGTTCCGAAGTTAATTTCTTTTACAAAAACAAGGAGGAGGAATAAACTAATACAGAACAATTAGCAGGAGAATGAATATGATAATGAAATATTGTAAGCTATTGGGCTGGGTCCTCTTTTTCCTGTGGCGAAAAGTTTTTCATCTGCAAACACTTTAATTTAACCCCACATAATATGTGATAGATAGATAGATAGCTAGATAGATAGATAGATAGATAGATAGATAGATAGATAGATAGATAGATAGATAGATAGATAGATAAAATATCCATTTGAAACTATAACATACATTTATTATTTATAAGAGTTTATTTTGGACACTGGATGTGCTGATTCCTTCTGTCAACTGGTGAGGCTGATACATTTTAAATTTAATTGTGAGCACAGTGCTAGTATATTCTTTCTTTTGCCATCATACACTGGAGTACCTATAGTTCTTGGAATGTTCTACTGATATCCAGCATATCATTTATAGATGTATGTTAATACCAGTGTCCACTGTCTTACTGTATTTTGGACTGTAAAGATTTTATTTATTGTGTAAAAGAGCGACAATATATATTGATAATTGTGTTGCAATCAAACATACTTTTGAACATGTAAATTATGCAGTTTAAAGCCTAACTAACTCTTCCCCCATAGCTATTTTAATGCAATGCTTGGCGAATATCTTCAAGCTGATCATGTGGCATGCAGAGTAACCTTTCTCATTGGGCCTGATTTATCTCCAAGACTGGAGAGGATACACTTTTATCGGTGATGGATATGGTCCAGGAATGAAAACATTTGCTGACAAATAGTTCACTGATGAAAGTGTATCCTCTCCAGCCTTGGGGAGCTTTAATAAATTAGACCTATTGTCAGTGTAAGGCACTGTTGAGACTCCCCTACTATAATTCTGGGTGTTAAGCAAAAAGACAGAGGGCATCTTGTGTGGAAAAGAGATACAGGTGGAGGCAGCCTCAAGTTAAACGATGCTACTAGAGCTGTAACTTTAGTTGTGATTACTTAAAAAAAAAAACAATTTTTATTTCACAAAGGGAACTTTCACTTTTTCATTTTTTTTTCTTCTTTTTGCATACCCAATTTTGTGCAAGAAAAATGCATGTTACTTGTGCTTCGAGAAGTAAAATCCATACATTTACACCTCATTTACAGAGATGACTTTTTATTTTGTAACATGAATCTGAAGTGAATAAAGATAGGGAATAACTTGAAATGAATAAGGTGAATTTGTGCTGACTTTAATCTACTATGTGTGAGAAAACATCCTACTTTTTAACTTACTTTGCATCCAAGTGCCTATTCTAAGCAAAGTAAATGTAAATAAACAAGTCAATGTTTTACTTTTTTAAAGTAATTTACTAAGCTAAGTGGAACTGTTTATCCAGAGAAGTCCTGTATGCTCATAACTTACTATGTAACAAACTAAAAAACCTAAACAATGTAAATTGCCTATCTAGCTAGGGTAATATAGCTGCCTCTTTATAGATACACCTCCTTTACTGTACTGTAATTTTAGCAGGATCACTAGGTAAAAATAAAAAAAAATTAAAAGTAGGACATCTAGGGACTTGCAAGTTGAACTATATATATTTTGTTTTTTGATTTTATATCCCTTAACGCATGAAAAAATCTTTCTAATAGATACCACATGGTGCCATAGATGAATGTGCACAGTGTCCACAGTTTTAGAGACTTTATTTATGTATAAACAATTTAAACACTTTGCCATAAATTATCTTTGCCTGTTTCTAATCTTAATTTAGCAGCAAATTAAAATATAAAAACTCAATGAACAGTTCATACATGTATATTACAAAAAACAAAGTTCATTTTTGTGGTGACTGTAAGGTGATTGTCTCAGTTTATTGTTTTGACCAAACAAACACATTTCTAGTTTTAATCTGAAACAGTGATTGTGCCATCTGGCCTTCTTATATGAACAGGGTGATCAGAAGTGGTGCCCATTTGCGGTAGTGTCACAATGCCCACATCTCTACTGAAATTGATACCAACAAACTACTGATTCTAAACAGACTACACCCTGTAACTGTGTATACTGTATTGTCCACAATGGATTTCTCAAATACAAACAAGAGGATGAATTTAACTGTAGTGAAAGCCTCCATTTTGACTCACACATCACACTCTACCCACTTCATGATAAATTAAGTAACGGAGCATTTTAGGATAGGAGTGCAAGTAAAGTCAATGTTTTCCTATCAAAGTCTATCCTTTGCTCTTTGTTTTAGTTTTATTTCTACAAATCCAAAGTCTCTAAGCAATGCAATAAGCATTCCTAAATCAAAATGTCAGAATACTTATCAAAGAAGCAGTCTGTGTATTGTTCAGCAAAAGGTCTTGTAAAGGTGGCCATTTTGAATTCTTCTAAACTTTTCTCACATGTCAAAGTGAGGTAATCAGAACCATAATTATTTTAACAGTGACCCAGAAGAAGTGGGTAATATCAAAGGGGTACTTTTGTTTTTAGTTGAATTTTATTTTAGATCAGGCTTAAAGTCCTTTTTTTTCAGCAGCAGTTAACTCAAAAAATGTGAGCTTGCCACTTAACATGTCTCAAACATTTCAGCCTAGTGCCCCATTTAGGTCTTCATCTCCTTAGGAGAGGAGATAACAGTTGTTACTACTGATTCATCCAGCAATGGATGACAGCAGATTAATTTGTTACCTCTTTCCCATTTCATTCTGTCTTAAGAACTGGATGTTACTGCTACTGTCTGCAAGCTCTGGGTACTGCTCCACAGGAAGGACATAGTATCCCTCATATCCTTGAACTCTTCCAGTGCTTAAAAGTTGTTGTTTTTCTCCCTCAGTCCATAAGCGACTGCCTTCTTTGCCATCTCTTGCTTTTTGTTGTTCTTTGGCCCAAGCTGCACTCATTGCTCGCTGGCGTGCTTGATCTAGAACTCTTGCTTTTTCTTCATCTAGGGTGTCAGCAGTTAATCCATATCTTATATTTAAAATAAGTGATGAATGTTGTAATTCAATGTTTGTAAACCTGCGAGTCCTTCCATTTATCAGCAGAGTTGGCTGTGAAACCGTAACATTTACTCCACTGTCTAGTGTTTTGCGACCTGTTGTCAAACCCAGGGTGACTAGATCATTGTCAGAGGATCCAATTTTGACAAAGTAATGTGTGTCCTTTCCTTCTATGTTATAGTACATTTTCTCCAGATAATGGGCTGCATTAAGCACCAAAGCAATTTTTCGACTGTCTTCGCTGGCAATGCTGGACATTCCTGTTGTCACTTTGCCTTCCTTGATTGCAAACATTATACCTTTTCCAATAATAGGACCAGTAGTGGCAAACCAGTGTCCCAGCTTCTCTCTAATGTTTGCGTGCAGCCGCTTCACTATAGTCTGACCCTCCAGTGCCATAAATGCTTGATTGTGTCTTTCAGTGGTCTGTTGAACACCTGTAATTAGCTAGAAGACAGAAAAATGAATGAATTTGCTGTAGAAAGCTAAAATGTAGAGCGGTGAACCATTCTAACTAGACTTTCTGAAGGTCATGCAGTACTGGCTTAATTACATTTTGCCCTTAATTTAACACAAAAGTAAATCACATGAAATTACAAAAGTTATCCAATTATTCAAGAAAACTAAGGAGTTGAATTAAGTCAAAAAAAGGGTTACAAATATATGTACAAAACATTCATAATTTCATGTGCTACTCCACTGTGAAATTAGTACAAAACAGCATTAAATATGAAGTATTAAACAAGCACGAGCAATATCATCTGCAACATTTTTTTTCTAGTAATTTTAAGGTTGACTGTTCCCAAAGTAGAGATTTTTGGGGAAGTATTAAGTCTTAAATGTGCATAGGAAAATTATGTGCTATAAAATAGAATTAACAAAGTACATTTATCTGTGCCCAGGAAGATAATTAAATACCATCTAATTTATTGTGATCCTATTGTAGAACTGCTGTACACTCTACTTGTAAAAACAGAACTGCACTGCAAATCTACGTAACCTCTATCTACTAAGTAAAAGTAAGAATAATGATAAATGGGGGGAGGGGGGTTATCAATTTGCTTTAATATTTTGTATCTACTATCTGTGCAATATACAAACTTGTATATCAGTCCTAATGTTTATTATTCTATATGTATCTTGTAGTTACCCCCTTTCTTTGGGGTAACCACAGGAGGCTTGTCTCTGCATGGACACCCTACAACTGATTCAGCAAGGAACATGTTGACTATGGGATCAGTCAAGCTCAGTAAAGAAAAATGACACAGCTTAACAAAATAAAAGCAAGGTATTTCACGGTTTCAAGAGTGTAATATCTTCACCTTTTTTAAAAAAAATGGAAGGTAGATATTAGAAACAATTACTATGAGTAAGCTTTTAGCCAGATGAGGCCACAATCCCAAGAAGTGGAAAAACCAGACAGATTCTGACAACATTTTCCTATTTTATTTTTAAATTCAGTCTTATGTGGCAAATGTGAGGTGGTTTCCTGCAGTGAGAATGCCAAAATGAACAGTAGATCCAGATATATAGGCATCGGAATCACTATGAAATATGAACACGATCTGTCACTTTTTGGACCTTTGGCTCCAATTTGTTGAAGATAACACACTCCCATCCACACTCTTCACAGCAGGAAATGCCATTCTTTATGCACCCTGCACCCCTATCCAGGATCAAGAGAAATTGCAATTCGAAACAAGCTAAGTTGGTTAGCTTGTTTGGTCAGAGCGGGCCGTACTATTTGTTTACTTGAATGGCACTACACACAAATTAAGACACTTCATAGACTGCTCTACTACAGAGGTCATTAACATGATTCTGTGTAAGTGTAGGTATGTCTGCATAGGGAGGACCAAAGGGCTTTCAGGCATTTACACTTATCCCGGGGGGGGGGGTAATATGCAACTAAATGGATAATATCACTTAATGCCACCACCTTTACAGGGCTGAATGATGTAATTCATTTCAAATCCTTCCCTTAATAAATCAGGATTATCCGCACCATCCCCAACTATTCTAATCATACTAGATGTCAATACATTTCTCCCCCTCCCCCCGGCACCCCATATGGGTTATTTTTGTCAAAGATGACACTAGAACCCTTCTAGTACTTTGAGATGTATTTTAATATACTATCAGAAAGTATATGTGAGGTAATTATGGAACTACACATCAAATAGGTCGTCTCCTTGTGTAACTGTCAATTTGCACTTTAGTTTCAATTGTTACCAATTCATTTATATAGTGGATTTAAAGGCTGGTACTGTCTCTTCCCCCCTAAAGAAGCATGCTGTGCAAAATGTGCAAGGTTTAAAGACTACTTTACCTTATATATCCCCACAAGGACATCTCACCTATTGTTAATCTAACTATATTTCACATATGAAACTAGAAAGTATTCATTTGTCAAAAGTGTAGACAGTTATTCATATTATCTGTTGAACCTATTGTCATCTAAAACCCCTACTTTCTAATCCATCTTGTACAATGTAACAAATTGCATGTTTGGGGGCCTAGGCAAAACTAAATACAGGAATGACCACCCCTCCAAAAAAAACAAACATATTTCTTTAAGTGCCAAAAGCTGAGCTTGGCATTGGTCTGTTTCCAAGGTCCATTTTGTTGTCTCTGCAGCACTGAGGAACTGGGCATCTTTTTTCGTCTTAGACCCCACCCCTAATGGCATTACCCTTTGATACTGTAATCCTAAATGGGACTGGTAGGCTGTCCTTTTGATTGACAAGCACATGTGGGCGCTTGAAGAACAGAGGCGCTGTTACATGGCAAAACTCCTCTACTGCTTTATATTTTAATTGTGTTACTCACTGATGTACCATAAAACATTTTGGTAATGAATTCCTGATAGGCAGACAAATTCTAGATTTTTAATATAGGTCTAATTTTCTATGTTCCCTGAAGTTGTTTGATATGACTATTGTAATCCGTGACCCTATACTGAAAATGTGCTTTTTTGCATATCCATTTCCTGTCGTATTTTGCCACGTACTGCATGTCCTTCAAATAGAATAAAGCAAATGTGCTATGCAACCTCAAATAAGTCTTCCTTGTCTCTGATAAAAGCATACACTGTTTAATCGTGTATATACCGCACATATGCAATACCATAGCTGAAAGCTGTGTTTTTATTTCAAGAAATATATTCTCAAGTTATATTGTTATGCTTTAGATGGAACAGATGGCCATCTACCTTTAAACTTCCCAGTTCTATTGTTAATCAAGAAACAACTCAAGGGTATGCACACAAAGATCTAATGATACTGCAATTAGCATAACTATCTAGGCAGGCATAAGGAACATTGTGTGTAGAAACATTAATAAAAAAAAAAAATAAAAAAAATCCTGCCTTGCGATTCAGATGGAAATGCAAAATATCACACCAAGCCACGTGTAAAAAAATAAAGCCAGGCTTACCTGCCCATTTTCACATTCTTGACTCTCTCTCAATTCATAGGAGGGTGGGACAAAGTGTAATTTGGATCTGGGAAAGCCGGGAATTATGTTGCTCAGCTGAAATCCAAACATCACCAGCCAGCTTTGCACATCTATTGAAAAAGCATAATCAGTCTATAATTACTTTAATCACATACCATACATGTCTTTTGATTTAGAGTGCATTGATATGATTCTACATTTTGTTACAAATGTAATACTTTATTTTTAGCATATTGTACATTAACTTGACATAAATTGATTCATCTCAATGTCCTTAACTATAAGGTAATGTGCTGATCTCTTCCTTCAGAGCTGCATCATAATGGGTAAAAATATAAAAGTACATACATAGATTTTTATTGTTCATTAAATAAATCATTATTATCTTCAGACAGTCCTGTAAACCAAGGTTGTTTGCCAGATAACATAGCTGGACCCTAGACCTATCTGAGGACTACAGACTGGCTCAGTACTGGTCCCAGCCCGTGATTAGCAAATAAAGAAAACTGTACACTGTTCGAATTATTGCTCTCCTCTATCCTGTACTTTTTTTTCAATTCTCAATTCCTGCACATGTTCCTAGCACTAAAACCCCAGGACTTGTACTTTTTATCATTTTAATCCTTGCGTAAAGAATAAATAAGAATCCTGAATCATCCCTATAATGTTTAAATTTGATGTCAAATGTATTTTAAGTTAGTGGAGTTCAAGGGGTTTGATAGACAGCCCCCTTAGTGGTTTCCAGTGCAGATCTACCCTCTGAAGTGGGTGTGTAGGAGATTAGACAATTGCTTTTAAAACACAGATAGGTGCATTTGCTAGTTTTTATGGAATTACATACAATAGTAATAAATACAATAATTTAATTTTTAAATTTGATCAAATAATTCTTCAAATTACTTGGGATTCTATCCAAATCCTGGCTTTATGTATAATCTTTCCATGGCTAGCCCTTTTATTGTATTGTCTTGCATGCTGGATGTTATGATATATTGGCCTAAACAAAGGGTAGTCTGCATTTTTATCAGAACTCTATTCTGAAACATCTCATCTTCCCTAAAACCTTTGCATTCCTGCAACCTAGAAAAATAGTCTGCTTCCAATTAGGAAAGCAAAGTAATAAGGTAAATATATAATACATGCATGCATATATACAGAGCATTATACAGAGCAAGAAGCTCTGTATAATGATTCATCTAGATATGTTATATTTAGTCATATAGTTGGGTTGAAAAAAAAATGACAAAGTTCATCAAGTTAACTCAGAATGTATTCAATGTATATACAAAATTGTTTTCTTTTTTTCCCATATCCACACCAGATTCTAGTACATACAGACTGTAGTAAGGAGGATGGGTTCTGGTCAAGAACTTTGCAAAATATAGTCTTGAATCCCAACATCAACATCCATTTTAAGTGCTCTTTCTGCCAACACCAACAAAAGATGAGTAAACCTAATATTCAGTCTCTTTAAAATTTTGCAAGGCAATTTGGAAATACTCTCCAAGCCACATTTTCTTTCAACTGCATCAGTAAGCAGGTATGTGTAAAGTTATGAATCGATTGTGGTGCACAGGACACAAATAAGCAAGTCAATTCTCACTTGAGAAAAGTGGCTGAACTACAACATCAAGCTACAAGAATTGGAAAAAGGGTTGGAATCAAAAAATTATGGGTTATTTAGGGGACACATTTTCTACATTGCTATGAGCTGGTAAACTTGCAATAAGACTAGTTGTCATTTGTTGGTAATACACTGTACTATGACCTTATACGCGTTATAACATTGCTTTTGTTGCAGGATGCTCAGCCAAGAGTTATTACTGAAGGACAACTCAATACTGATAATGACCTGAGTCTTGTAATGCAATAACTAGTACATCACCTTTTTTTTTCAGCCTTGATAGGAACCTTCATAGAAATGCCCAGTGTGATTTGTGATAGCAGATTTTGATGCTACATCTGACTGGGAAAAAGTCTTTCTTCTACAAGCAATAACATAGTTCCACTTGGCTGTGAAGTACCTACTGTAGAGTTATGCTCTCATGCTAGGGTAATGTGACCAAAATCATGGTTTGAAGATATCACATTATTTTTTATAAAGTCATTACCTGCCACAAACTTGACTGAAACGGAAGCACACACTTACTATACTGCAAGACAGTTTCATACATAAGGTGTATTTAGCATGCAGTTTTCTCTCCGCTTTCTATCTTAATCACAATGGTCAACCAGGCAAGTAGAGGGTATGAAATAATAAAATCTTGGCAGCGATTCTAAAGCTAGGTACACACGTCAGATGATTCTTGTCCGATAATCGCCTCATGGCTAATATCGGACGAGAATCTGCCGTGAAAACAGCGGTCATCTGACGTCGTTCACAGATCCGTCCCGGCAGAACCACTAATGATTGTAATACATAAGTAAAGTAAAGAAAGTAAAGGGGAAGGAGCGCAGTCATTCTCCTCATTCCTCTCATCATCATCTCCCATCAGAGCAGAACGGTGCTGTATGCACTCATTTAGTCTTTTGTCCTAGGAAAGATCCTTTCCAATGGCAATTATTGAAGGTGTGTGCGTAGCCTTACCTACTGTATCCAAAATAAAATAAATATTTCGCCCTTACCCAAAATAGATTATATAGTTGCAATAATGTTTTAAGGTGGACACTAAAAAGGTGGAATATCTTACCTGTAACATAGTTTTTTAAATCCATTTCAGTGCTCAGTGGATTGTTGTTCTTGAACATGTATAAATTGAAAGGAGCAGGATCTTGCCCTATTTTACTCCACATTGTATAATCCGGAGATATCCAGCGTCCAGCCAACACATCGTAATCTCTCTGTGCAAAATGTACCAGCTTTGTTAGTGGATCGTATAGTCCTCCATGAAACCCAATAACAAGCTGGAAATTTGGGTTTGAATCAAAGTAAACTTCACCATAAGGTGTATACTGCAATTGCTTGATCATCACCCCGTTGATGCTGAACGCAGCCAGTGGTGTGCCTATATTGTCAGAGGCAATGTAATATTCCTCTCCACTACTGCTTTCCATAGCAAAAAGATGGCCTTGCAAGTCATAATACAAAGAAGTTATTTCTGAATTTGAGTGATTATAAACATGGGTAACCCGTGTTGGGTTGTGTAAATCAGCATAGAAAAACTGAAGATGAAGTCCTAGGTTAGTTTTGCATGAAGCTCTTCTGCCTAGTCCATCATATCGATATTGTACATTCCACCCAAGGACCTTGTTGTATGCCCTAGTGAGAAGGCCCTTTGAGTTATAATCAAAAACATCTGAACCTCTTTGGCTTAAGAATCCATCATCATCAATTTTGTATTGCATATCCCCCAAACGTGTTATTCTGTCTCTGAGGTCATATCTTAAAGGCAGGAGACGTATGCCATTCCCAGGAGTCAATAAATATAGATTTCCATTAAGGTCATAGTTATAACGCCATGTTTGCCTGTCATTGACAGCAACAGTTAACAGCTGACCATCCCCATCATATTCATAGGTATACTTTGTTGTGTTGGCATAGGAACCAAGTTTCAGCTCTCTTTTAATAACTCGGCCCATGCTATCATATTGCACTGTCATCCAATACATCAATGATCTGAATATTTCATATTGAACTTCCTTTATTCGTCCATGAGTATCAAAATGTTTTGTTAGTGTCATTACAGCTGTAGTTATTATCTGATTAACATCATAGTAAATGACTCCAAATTTTCCAAAATGTTCAATTTTCCCAGAAATGTCGTCATAACGGTATAATTCTACAGGCAATGGAGTTTCACTTATTATAGGCTTAAGGCTAGCAACTCTAAAACTATTATCATGATAAGTGTAATCAAATCTAGCATTTACCATGCCTTCTTCAGAAAACCTGTAGATTTGTTTGTCCACTAAAGGTCCAATTTTCCTATAGCGGATTGTACATGAAAAACCACCACTTTGAAGATTCACCATTTTCAAAACACCTGTTGTTTCATCATAGCCAAAGGTGACTGCTGTGCTGTCATAAACAATCTCTGATAACTTGGAAAGTTTCCCATACTTATAGAATACTTGTCGACCACTACCAAGAAATGATGTTTTTAAAAGTCTGCCATCTTCACTATAGTCAAAAATGATTGATGCATTGCTTTCTGGAGGATTGTAAATGTTTCTGATGTATCCAATTGATGTGTGAGTTGACATGCTATGCCGAGCAACGCTAGGCATGGTCACAGAATATAGACGGTCTGATGAATCGTACTCAAAGATATATTGCCGTTGACTTTGAAGAAGAAGCACCATTGACTGCAAGAACAAAAAAAACACCATACATTGCATTATTTAAGATTAAAACTATAATGTTTTTATTAGTGTATAAATTTAATTAGTTATTAGGTAGCAAAACATGGCTAAATCATATAAAAAATAATAAACTTTAAAAATACAAAAACAAAATGTCTGCAAATGCTTTCGTGGTAAAATCCTGGGGCATTTCTACAGACAAATAATCAGGATCTCCTCACCATAGCTTGCCCTTTCTGCCTTCTGCATATTTGTATTGGCTGAACATCAGAGTTGTGGGAATGTGTGTGGCTTGTGGTTTAGTGCAAGCCTTGGCGCCACTCTAAAGTTATGGAGCCTTGCCTGCCAGAACTGGTGGGAATTCAGCTGAGAAAAGTGGTTTTTAGAAGGCTGTTGTAGATATGTGTCCTAGATGCACCTTATACCTGAAACAGTTTTTGTTTTAATTTAATGACTGCATTTTTAAGAGCTATTCCAGAAATATACACTAGGAAATACCACTCTGAACTGTAAACGTTCATGGTAAAGAGTCTCATTTTATTACTAGAATGCACAAAAGTCACTATATAAAATTTTATGACAGTCATCTCTTCAAATTGTATTTCATTTGAATTTTATATTTCTAAAATACAGACACATGTTTGCAAACTTTAAAATTGTATCATATGTTCATGGCAGATACATTTATAGTTTCATAGTTAGGTTAAAAAAAGTTCAACCACTAGGGAAATAAACATATCCAAGAGAAAAAAAAACCTATAGACATAGTTATTTATAAAACTGTTTAAAATATATTTCTGCAAAACAAATATTTTGTCACGAAAAAAATCATATGCTAGAATATATTTTCGTAACCTTTCCTATTCCTAAAAAAAAATTTAGAAGAATGTTCTAAGATATTCTTTCTAACTTGAACACGCATTAAAAATCATTTACTTTACTGTTTCTAATTTAAAAGGGTTGTAATATGGCTCCATACACAATGCTAAACTAATTTTATATGTAATATAAGTTTAGGTCCATTGCAAACAGTAAATATGGAATATACAGGCGTTCTGGCAAACTGAAATCTAAGAAAAGCACACAGGAAGGACTATTGTTATAAGCAATTTCATGTGTAAATATTGCATTACACACAAAAAAAAAAAAACACACAGGAGCGAACCCAGCTGTGTACTTTAGTAACTGAGTTATGTAGCAAACCTTGAATGGATTTCTTAAAAACAGTTTATCAGTTGGAAAATGTTTTCAATCTTGAAGCAATAAATCCAGTCTAAAGGGTCACCAGAAGGATTTAAAATAAATACATAAATAAATAAAACATAGCATTACACTACAATACAACAAATATGAACATCCAAATGACCCAAACAGATCAAAAGAAATAATAACCAATAAACACTTTTAAAGACTTTTATACACTTTTTATAATTTTACTTAGAGATGATGCTATCTACATTAATAGTATATTGTCCTAAATAGATTGCAGTACATTATTTACCATTTACAAAAAAAAAATGGTAAAAATTTACAAAGAATATCCAAGCATGCGTAAGTAAATGGAAAACAAATTGATTTTTTGCAACATGAAAAGAATCTTTTATTCTAATCCCTTAAATTATCATTTCTTCATCATCACTTCTGTCACAAATACCTTTTCAAGATAGGTGTAGCTCCATGTTTTTCCATCAGCAAATGATCGAGAAACGATTCTGCCCTGCTTGTCCATCTCAGTTCGTTCACTCATAGCTCCACGCTGAAGTCCAGACAAGCGCCCATTGTAGAAATAGGAAACATTGACAGGAGCTAGTCCACTGCTTGGAAGCCAGAGAAGTGGTCGTCCTAGTTGATCATAGACTATGCGGAGGGTGAACTTTCGGTGATCATCATATATTTTTTCAGTATGTGAATTCCTGTCAAAATCTATGGATAGTAAATTCCTCCCGTGGACCTGTGAGAAATTAGCAGGTAATACAGAGTTTAAGAAAAAATACTTCTGTTTTAAACACCATTTAATACCTATATATTTTTAATAAGGTTCTCATATCCAAGAAACAAGACCAGATTTACCTTTTCTTTGCTATTTGAACAGAGATTTTGAAACAAAAAACCTAGTATCTTGTATAAATAAATAATAAAATATAATAAAACAATTTTCAGTCAGCATAAAAGGGTTCAAAAATGACAAAATAGAAGTTGAAGTGACAATATCTGTATTAAAGGTATTTTCTGATTTTCTGAGATCTATGTTACTATAGAAAAACCCTTATACCGTTATCACTTGTGAACTATACTAGTTTATACAATATTCTTCTTTATGAGGTCAAAGCAATTAATAAATGACATTGTAATCTTAAAACATATACCTTGGAGAATAAAGTTTTATTTTTTTTAATTCATACTGGTTAAATAATTCCAATTTGCTAAGTTCAATATGGGTGACATGCTAATGATCTTAAGAGGAAGAGTTATGTTGACCATATGTTGCATGTTATGTTGCATACTTTGATATGCATTTTTTGCCACCTATCCATTATATCCATCGCTTCTTAAACTATAAAGTGAATTTTTTGCCTTGGCACAGGCAAGGGACAAATCCCTAAAAACAGGTAAACAGTAATCCACCCATCACAACTTAGTTCCAGTGTATGTAATTAACAGATTGCCATTTCTAAGCTAATGCTTTGGGCCTGATTATTAAAGATCTCCAAGGCTGGAGAGAATACACTTTCATTGGTGAAGCTGGGTGATCCAGCAAACCTGGAATGGATTTGGCCCAGGTTTTAAAACATTTGAAAGGTGGTTTGGACACATTTGAAAGAAAGGTGGTTTGGACACCATGTATAGTATATTATGGATAGAGTAGGCAGATGGTGATGTAGACCAAGTAGAGTAGAAAGTGCTGAAAAAGTAAATTGGCTGAAATTTCTGAACACAATGATTTGTTCCCTTGTTTTTCATTCTGTCCAACACCACATTTGCAAAGTAGGCATGGACAGAGTAGAAATAAATGAGTTTGCATTAAGTTGGGCAGAAACAGAACAAACAGTTCCAATGCCAAGTGGGCAGAATGGCCAGAAGTCAGAAGAGACAATGTAGGTTGGAGAATGAGCGAGGAATTTTAAATATTTAGTACACATACAATGGCATTCAATAACATTTTATATTTAAATTTTTAAATGTTACCATTTTATACCTAAAATGTTACATAGTTACATAGTAGGTCAGGTTGAAACAAGACAAAAGTCCATCAAGTTTAACCACAAATTAAATAATACGAAACTTTAACATCACAGCCTACTATTTTTTTTAATTGGGGTGGCTTTATTACTTACTGCATTAAGTTACTGTCAGGATTGCTAGATGATAATAAAGAAAAAAAAAGACTGAAACAAACTAATAAAATCCCCACAAATAAGGCCTGATATACTGTAATATATGCAGTTTTTGGTTTAAATAAACATAAAAAATAAAAGGGTTTCCTCAAATCTGCCAACTTTTACTTTTAGCAATCTACTTTTTTTTATAAATGGTTGAAATGCTAAAAATGTGTTGTGCAGCAATTTTTTATGAAACTGAATATTCCTGTCTGCACTCCCACACAAAATTTCAATGTTATACAGTCTGCAGTGACATTCTTAAATCAAAACATCAAAAGATAATCTGTTCTTACCTTCAGTACTAGACAAAGATCATACATTAAGCTTTTATATTTTGATACTACCTACCACTTTGCAATAAAATGTAACATTGATTTTTTGTGTCTTGGAATTGTCCTTCCATTGACACATTTAAATAAAGCTTCCTATAACAGTTCCATGTTATAAATAAAGCTTCCAATACATGTAGATCATTCAAGATCATCAAGAGAAATGTGTTGTTCATATTATGGTTTGATTTTGATATGTAAAAGAAAGAAGATACTCCAGTGCATAATCTTGTCATAATAATTTTATAGGAAACCTTCAAAAGTGTCCTATTTCCACAAAGCATATTATTGCTATAGAATTTGGATATTACTGTTTTTAAACTTCAAAACTACAGTCACCAAAAATCAAACACCTATGGGGGCATGGTATGAACAAAATTGAATATGCTGTTATTATTAACATATTTAAAAAGCCCACTATTACATTACAAGGTTCATTAAAACCTTAGCAATGGCTGGAGTTTGCCATGTCTTTGAATATAGCAATTAATTATATTATATGCACTAATAAAACCCCCATATTGTGGCATTTTTTAATGAGAGAATAGCTTAAAATTTACAACAATAGAGCTGCAGCCCATAGAAGCAAAATACATTTCACATTAATATATATATAAATATATATATATATATATTTTTTTTTTTTTTCTTTTTTCAAGAAACTAAAGAGAAAACCTTGGCAAGACCTTGGCAAAACTCTTGACAAGAACTTTTCTTATTTTCTTTTTTCAATGTTTTGTAAAGCAACCCATTTGTTGCTTGCATCCCTCTTCTACCACATAGAATCCAAGACTACTAGTTGCTCACAATTTACCCCACAGTAAAACTCACGCTGGTAAATGAATGGCTTCTGCCATCGTCCAGTGAAAGCAGAAAAGCACAAATTTAACTCAATTTTCACCTCTTGGGTTGCATACTGGCAACAGTAAACCTTAAAATCATGATTTAAAGTATACCTAAAGTCAATATATTTAAAGCATTTAGATGTAGAGAAAGGTAAAAACTAATTTAAAAGGAAAAACCCTTTTAACATAGTTGTTAGATCAAGATTTCCATTATTCTTGTTCTGGTAGGAAATCAAAATTATAAAGAATGAATCTAGTGGGTATACAGACCAACACACTTACAAGATTTAATTTCTCACAACTCTATCCAAAAAAAATAAAAAAAATAAAGTTTCCATTTTAGATAAACCCTAACTTTCTAATACATGTGTACGCCTATTGTTTTAATGGCAAAATGTTTGGCACAGAAATTAGACAGTCAGAAACCAATGAAAGTAATAATATATTCATCCATATAAAATACATGGGAAATCCACAGCAACAATGTATTATGAATTATCTCTTGAATTAGAAAGTCATTACTCCACATAAAATGCACATCTCTTTATTTTTAGCACTATTCCTTTTTCTGGAAAAGGAGTCATTAATTGACAGTGAAACAGTCAGTTTTTAATAGATTTATTAGACTCTTGCCACATGTCTGTTATCTTTATATGATACTCCATCAGGACTAGAACCGTTTTACTAATGCTTTTTTTATTTTTTGTTTTTTTGCTTTTTTATTCATTGTATCAATGTTGCTTAAAACATTTAGTGGAGGGCCCAAAACATTCACTGAGATTGTCATGGAAACTACACACATCAAAACAGAACAAATATGTATAAAAAAATATTCTTTTTCAGTACTGTGAAAAATGTAAACTACTAAATTGTTTTTAATTGCTCAGTATCCTGAGAATAACTTGTTGTTGACAAATCTTATTTACAGTACTTTGAAACCAATGTAGCTCAAATGAGATGCCTGCCAATAAGAGGTTAATCGCAGGGTACTGAGTCTTTCAAAATCTTCATGGATGTTTTGACCTGGAATGAAAACTGGAGAAAATGTCATTATAATCTGAATCCACCACAGCCCAATGCACTTTGAAGTAGGTTTTTGCTTTAAGTCATAACTCCTAGGCTAACAGTTTTTTTGTGAGTATCACAATAACAGAAAATTTGAGATGTCTTAGTAATAAAATATGCCATTCATTGCCTGTGTTTTTTTATGTGCAATAATATACAGAAAATCCTTTGAAATTATATGTTTGTGTAGTGCTTGCAGGGTAACCCATTTATATCGTATTTTAAATTTAATATTCAGACCACTCATTTTATCTCAAAGTGATTTTCATTTAAAAGAGTTAAACAGAGACGTAATTTTTCTAAAGGGAATTAACACTAAAGAATTACATTTTGAAGTCCTTTTAGATAAAGAAATGTTTCTGTTTGCATAAAGATGACACAAATAAATTTACCCTGTGGCAAGGTTATACTTGGAAGAGTTGTACATTTGACTGGTTAATTATCACAAGTACTTCTAATTATGTTTTAATAATCGGTGTCAATATTTTTCTGTTAGCTCTTCATTTTTTAAGCAATTGTAAATTGTTACTCTGGGCTCTGAGGGAAACTAATAAATTATTGCAAGTAATCAACTGCAAAGTCCAAAATCTATTCTCTTTTGCTAAAATCCCTTAGTTATCTAATAAGTAGTTTTGATCTATTTTTTATCTTTTCAACAGAGTGTATATTGGTTTTGCATATTTTTTGTCTCTATTCATTATGGTTAAGACGTATGGTTAGGATTTTAACATTTTTCATACTTTTTAAAGTAAGGTAAATATACAATATTGCATATTATTATTTAGATTTTTTTAGCCAACAGATGGTGCTGTAGACTACTTCTCACATATTGAATTGTTATCTCTTCCTTACAGCGTTTTGTTTGCAGAGATCAAAAGGCCAAGAATTTTTTTTTTCAAAAGAACTGTGATCACAGTATTTCTTTAATCAGATGGATCAGTCTAGGGTTTCAATTAGCCAAATTCAGCCTTGAGGCAGGCAGTTATTGAGAATGCTAATATAAATATAGCATTTTGTGTAGAAACTGTATCTCCAGTGATGGACAATGTCTAATAATAAGTGCCAAATGATTTCTTGTGAGGCAGTCATACAGATGCAAGGTTAAATGTTCAGTTTAATCTTGAGACACATTATAGGACTATTTCCTTCTAAGCTTAATGGCAGTCCAACACCATTTAGAAGAGTAATCAACAATAAGGCAATCGCTAAAAGTGAATAAACTAATGTTGAGTTGCCTTTACCCATACTTATCTTAGGTAAGTAGAGATCTGGTCCCAAGAGCATAGTAGATGATTGATAGGAGTTCCAGTCGCAGCTACCTAAGATACTTTATCCTTTTTCAACATTAGTGACCTACTTAGAGAGATCTTCTATTAGGAAAAATACTGCATGCAATTAAAAAGCGCACAGCTACCCCTGAGGAAGCCCACGATGGGCGAAATGCATAGGGTATTCAGGCTGCTTGCAACTTAAAATCAACTCCCCTCCTTTTCTTTTGCATTGGCTCTTAGCTGTCCTGCCATATATGATGACAATACATTATTGAGTAGGTGACCTATGTCTAGAATTATCTATATTGGTTGACAATTGGACCTGGGAAATTGAGGTTCTGATTAACCTCCTTGTATATTGGCGACTGTACTACTGTTCTTTTTGAAATCATATGAAATATACTTCATAACCCTTTCTGCTCATCTTTTTTCTCTTTTGTCTAGATTTTCAGGCTTGGCAAATATCCCATTCAAGGGAAACCTCACGCTATATATGTACACCACTCCATCATTGTCTCTTTCGCTCCTGCTCCATTGATGCAAGCAGCCTTTGTTTTTTAATACATTATTAAATAATATATAAAAACAACAATATAATTTAGAAACAAATATGACAATTCTTAACAACATCAAATCTGAAAGAACAATATTACTAATACAAAATTTAACTCTGTAAACAATAACAAACCCATTTTTGGTCTAGTACCCCAACAAGGCTACAGGTCCTGGAAAGGCAAGGTCTGCAAATTACCAACTTAATAACTCCCAGCAAGCATAACTATAATGGCCCCTCGCCGTTAACCAACCAAACTTTACCCAACCTTTAATTCTGTACACACTTAAAGAGGAACTAAAGCCAAAACTGCCTAAAACAAAAAATTTACTCACCTTCAATCCTGCAGGGCAGGTCTCTTCTGTTGGGTCCCGCGTCGTCCCAGCATCTGCCCGCGCGCTGCCATCTTCCTCTTCTTCTTCTTACATCACCCGACCCAGGTGAGATCAGGCGATGTAGGTTGGAAAAAAAAACTTGATCTCACTGCGCATGTGTGAGATTGGCAAAATTTTTTTCTACGAAAAGGCTCCTTCTGCATTTCAGGCATGCGTGGAAGGAGCACCCAAGAGCCTTCGGGGATGCCTGACATTGATACCCCGGGAGACTTTGTGCTCTAATTCATTCTCAATCGCCTAGAATTTTTACTTAACATAAAAGGGTTGTCTACCCTTTTAGGTAAAGTGAATTTTCTGAGTTTAGGTATGCTTTAAGGTGGACAACACAATGCTTCACCTTACCAAAAATAAACCTTGACCAAGACCCCAACCACTACAGCGCACATGCGAGAAACCTCACGCCTAATTGGCCCTCCACAAATGTAATGCTCTTTGCACCCCAACTTGCAAACCATGGAACCACAAGACCTTACCTATTCCATTGAGAAGGACACCATCTCTGCGTAAATAGCACCTGGTCTCCTCTTTCAGCTCCCGATGGCATGCCACAATACCCCCATCCTGAGTCACAAAATGACCCACCTCCTTATTAACTTTGATTCTCAGCTCATTGAGCCTCTCCACTAACCTGGCCCCACCCAAACAGGTCCTGCCCACAATATCCGACCAGACCACCACTATATTGGAGAAACTCCACCCTCAAAGTGGAAAGTCAATCTTCATGTCCCTAATCAAATACTGCATAGACTGAGAAAACGCCGTATCTCTGGTATCACCCTACCCCAAAGAATGCCTGGAATTCCAATCCATTGTGCAATCACCTCGTCCTTCAACAATCCTAGTTGACGTCCATCAGGCCTCACTTCTGCCTGTCTTACACACCACCATATGAAGGAGTGTCCGGCCATCCACATATGACATGCCTGTCCACCGATGAAACACAAAATGCAACCCTTGCACCATTCTGTCAAAGAAGGACTGAAAAAACAAAATCTCCTTGATTCCCAACTCCTAATATTTGCATCCACCAATCCCCATCTCACAGTTTCCATGGCTTCGTGGATCCTAAATGAATAGGAAAAGTACCTTTTGGAATCCTCTCCTTCATCCTTCAAACTCCTTCTAAAAACAGAAACGAAATAAAACCTTGACAATCACGACCCATCTGCGTGCCTCAACAGGGGTCCCTCCCCACGCGGCACAGCCTCATGAGCTCCCCTACCTCACCCTAAACAGTTCCACCTGAAAACTACAAGCCATCTGATTCATCTTGGACCTCCTGACTCACTAACTCACAACCTCCAAAAAAATTCCCTCTCATAGCCCTGCACACACATCAGCTCCAAAGCCAGATCAACTTTTCCAAGATCAAAGATTCAAGATCCAAGATTCCAAGAGCCAAATCAACCTGGTGCGTCCCCTACCCTCTAATCCTACCTGTAACCTTTTAGCACCTGCCTGACAACAAAATCTTTGGTCCAATCTCTCAAACCCTACAGCTTAAACCAGGAGGCCAGCTCTGCCAACTTCCTATTCAAGGACGCACCCAACACCCCTTTTTTTAAATTTCCAATACAGAACAGGTCAACCAATACAAAACTAAGCACCCTTCACAGTCCTTCACAGCTTGTACCCCTTCTACCTCTACACATAAATCGCCCCCACTCCTGCCAAACCTTTGTGTAGATGCCCTTGAAGAGCCCAACACAATCTGCCACAGCCTGTCTGGACAGGGGCAACTGAGCTGCCCTGCTTTCGGTGCCTGCACACAAAACTTGTCCCACTGAAAACGAGATAGTACATTGGGAATAACGTACAAACCTGGAATGTGTCTAGCAAAAATATACATGTCGAACTGGAGACAATGCAAGATTAAATAAAGATTAAAGGACACAGTCAACCTTTTGATGGCCTGCACCACTCCTAGACTTTCACATTGAAATCTCACCTTCTTGTTGGACAATTCCGGCTCACCAAATCCACTGCCAAGGACAATCGGAAACAATTCCAGCATCAATAGGTTCTGCAGTAGCCCTTCCTCCTCTCACTTCCTGGGCCAAGACCCCACGCACCACCTACCCCCAAAGTACACTCCAAAACCCCCAGCCCCCACCCCATCCGTGAACAGATTCAGATCCACACTATTCTCTGGCCCCTCCAACTACAGTTCTCAACCATTGAAGGTCTCCAAAAATATCTGCCAGAGCTCCAAGTTCTCTTTTATTTCCCAGCTTGATGACATGGGATGGCACTCTGCCCATCTGCATCCCTCTACAAGCAAAATTCAGTTTTCCAGGTACCTATTGTAGCTCCTGCAACCTAATCATCTTCTTCCTACAGGCCTCCCTAACCTCCACCTGATGTACAACAACTTGTCCTACGTCAGCTGGCTCTCCATTGCCACCGTATCCAACTCGATATCCAAGAAAACCAGTGACTTGGCCAGCCCCTCTGTCCTGTCCCTCGCTAACGACAACCCAAAACGCTGCACCACATGCGGCCCAATGAAGAGGAACTCATCCAAATAATGAAAGACAGATTCCACCCCAGCCACTGTTCTAACCACCTACTCCAAAAAGGTGCTACATTTGTGTACCTAAGTACCGTGTGCAGGATATGGAGCACCCCATGGGTGGCACCAGTCCACAAAGTAGAACTCCCACATGCATCCTAACAAATGAAGGCTCTCTAGATGCACAGGAAGTAAGCGAAAAGCAGACTCGTTGTCTGCCTTCTCCATCAGTGATCACGCCCCATCCTGCTGCATCAAACGACATGCAGGCCACCATTACAAAGGGCGGGGTCAATCCCATCATTCACCGAAGCCCCTGGAGAGAATGATAAATGATGGATCAGCCAAAACTTACCTGCCTACTTCTTAGGGACCAGGCCCAACGTAGAAACCAAGCCATCCAGCGGTGGGGAACAAAAAGAGCCACTTATCCTGCCCAGCCGAATCTCCTTGGCCAGTTTCTCCTTCACCATCCCCGGTCGACTAAGCGCCAACTTTAGGTTTTTCCGCTCCCGCCCCCAACCCCCCAAAAAAGCATCCTCTAACAACCTCATTGTCTCCACATCTGGATATCTATTTAAAAAAGGCTGCATGCTTTCTACCCCCACTGGCGTCATCTTTTTTTCCAGCAGTGTCTCTGGAAAACCAGGTGCAAACCAATGCAGGTCCCTGGAAAACCGTGCAAACCCAGCAACCAGAACACTCATACTTAAACCTACACCTACTACCAAATTTGCATACCCTTTCTTCTTTCCGGCCATTGATCCGCCTGCCTGTTTCCCGAGCAGCCCACTAACGCAAGCTCCTCCGCTGAAGGTGATTTCTCTCCAGCTGATTGCTGGCCTGAGTCTGACCAGGAGGGCCCACAAGTGGAAAACCTTTCTTGAGCTGGAATGTTCTAGATCCCCACATCCCCTTGCCCTTATACCCTTCCCTCTTTTTTGGCCCCTCCCCATGGCCCTGCCCTCTGACCAATCTCTTCTGACCTCACCTTGACCCCTACTACTACCACTTACACTTTTCCTGCCTGTCTCCTCTTTTCAGCCTGTCATGTCTGTTCTCCCCATATTTTTCTTGTCTTTTGCCTACCTTTATTCACTGTGCCAAACTCAAGTCACTAAAGGTGAATATGGTTCGTACCTGGTTTTTATGGTTTTATGCACACACTATGCTTTGAGGGTATTTTTGCCTCTAGTAATTTTCTTTTTGCAAGACGAGGAACAATATCAAATGCAAACTTTTAGGTATCTGTTATTTTTTGTATTGCTATTCAAAAACCTATTTAAGCTTTTTTTAATTAGCAATGCTCAGACATACAACATAGAAAACATTCTTTTATGTAACTTGTCAAGAGCAATAAAGGTTCTATATTTGTTAAAGAATGAAGTTTTTTACGTATTTACCTTTTTTTCATGGATGAGCTGCATCCACGTTTATTAAACCTTTAATTCACAAATTTATATTTAAAGAGCACTTGATGAAAATTCCATAAGAACTTTATATTTTGGATATTTTCCTAACAAGCTTTTATTTTGTACACTTTTTCTCCTTCAAAGAGTACAAAACGTGGAATAGGAGCACTTGTTTCCCCATGCCACAGAAAGATAATGAATTGTATTACTTTTCTGGAAACTATGATGAATAATTTAAATTCAGATAAAAATATGACCTCAACAGAAAATATGGAGCAGAATGGTTTATTAGAATACAATTTAAAAATAGAATTACATAGGACTTCTTTACAAATACAGTGCATTTGCCAATGTTGGCTAATGTCTGTGAAAGATAATAAACCATTTGATTATATGTGGTCGTGTGTGTGTGTGTCTTTTTATAAAAACTTCACCACTGCTGAAAGGTGAATATTTTAGTGGGTAAAGTACTACAAGCATATACCGAGGTAGTTCACAGTCAGATTTTATATGAAGACCTTTTTTAAAATGTGTACACCAGCAAACAAGAAAAAAAATAAATGGTTTAGTTTTTTCTGAAATACAAATGGCCTTTTGATTCCTGCCAACTTCCTCTGCACCCCTCATTCACCTTCTTGTGAATTTATTCATACATGTCCAGAGGTAGACACATAGGTACATAACATATTACAACCTGTACATTCTTCAGGTTAGGGTTTCCCTTTCTAACCCTGGTGAAAAAGGTAATGGCCCACAAATGCTTTTTGGTAAATTAAACCTTCAGTTTCAGAAAATGTCTAGATTGGAAAATTCCATACATGCTACACCTAACACATTAAAGGAATGCTTGAAAGAAACAATCATTGGAAAGGTGGGCTGTGTGGAAAACTCAACCAATATTTTATTACTATAAGGCAGATATTGCTACATTTATTCACCACTACCTGATCGACCACCTCCTTTTCAAAGAGCAATACTAATTATCAACTTGAAGATGTATGACCCACGGTGTAATTTTTTTTCCCCGGGGGGGGGGGCCTTGTCAGATTTTTCCTGCACACACTCTAGTTTATGGTTAGACTTTTTATCAGTTTTCATTGTTTGATAAAAAAAAAGAAAAGAGCAGCATTTTTTTGCAAGGGTAAACTATTTTAACCCAATCACACTCCTATATACACTTTTTTAAATGAATACATAACATTGTTTCCAAAGTAATTTCATTTTTTTTATATTTCTTTTATTTTTGTGATGATACAAACAATATTACAAATAGGGTTGGAAATTGACACAAACTTACACGCATCATACATTTAATGTCACAGATCCCCACAGAAGCAGAAGATCTGGCAACAGGATGTTTCCGCAACAAGGAGTTCTTTTTGGCTCTGCTCCCAGGTTCCAGTCTGTGTCTCCTGTTGCTGATTCTCCTGTGTACCGACCCCAACTTGACTTTTGATTACTCCTCATCACCGCCTGCCCTGACCTTTGGCTATTCTTGACTACTTCTGTTTGCTACCTGCCCTGAATTCTGGCTTGTCTGACCAAGCTCCTGTTACTCGTTCTGGCACCATGCTTTATCCCAGTGTGCCAAGGTGGGTCAATTGAAAGTATTCGATAAGTACACCACATGTTAATTGAAAGGATTGAATCATTATCTGCTTCATAAGTGTGGGTAGAGTGTTTATATAAGATTTCCAAAATTTGAAGACTCTCTCAACCCAAGGATCCTTATCTAAAGCAGTCTCTATCCTTTCTATTTCAAACACAAACAAAAGCTTTTCAAAGAAGGAGGGTTGGGGGTTATCCATTTATGTAGAATGGTTTTTTTGTGGCCAAAGATATGGATAGGAGTCTTTCAGTTTCCCTTGTGATACAGAAGCCCTGCAGGTCCGTAGCCCCCAAGATGGTGCATTCTGGAGAGAATAAGATGTAATTTACCAGATGAAAAAACTTATATCATGTAAATGTATACCAAACATGTTTAGTGTTTTAGCATAACCAAAGAAAATGGAAGAGGTTCACTTTGGGCATTTTGGGGAGACGGTGAGTCCAATTAGGAAAGCCCAATGGGGTGAAATGTAAGCATAATTGGAGATAGATGAGGGGGAAGGGTTATGGATAAATATAAGGTGTTTCTCATGTTACACACAAACATTTGATTGTACAGTACCAATTGTACAAACAAACAAAAATTTTTGACAAACAGCGCTGGTAAATGCAGCAATTGTTTAAAGAGCCTGTTGACCAATGCTAGAAGTCTGGCAAACAAACTAGGGAAGTTGGAAGCCTTAATGAATGAAAAGCATTATGACTTAGTTGTTATTGCTGAATCTTGGCTTTGTTCTTCACATGACTGGGCTGTCAATGTTCCTGGTTATACTCTCTTTCAGAATGAGTAAAACAAAAAGGTGGTGGTGTCTGTAAGTGAGAGGTGATCGGAAAGTGAATGGGAAAGCATGTGATGAGGTTGAGACATTATGGGTGGAGTTAAATATGGGGATGCATAATACACAGTTAAATATTGGAGCCTGCTTTAGGCCCCCCAAGGCTAGGGAAGAAATAGGGAATCAACCACTAGCACAGATACAAAAGTCTGCAAAATCTGGTAATGTTTTATTAATGGGAGATTTTAACTACCCTTAAATTGACTGAAGTAATGAAACTGCAGGTACAGCAAAATGGAGGAAATATATGAATTTATTAATTATTTATTTAGGATAATTTGATGGTACAGTGTATAGAAGACCCAACTAGAAATGATACTCTGCTGGACTTAGTTTTTTCTAACAATGCAGAGCTTATAACAAATGTGCATATAAAAGAGAATCTGTGTAGCAGTGACCATATTATGATTTCATTTAATGTAAGTTGTAAACAGGCAGCAAAAACAGGAAAGATAAAAACATTTAATTTTAACAGAGCAAATTTTATTAAGGGTGGCTCTCTGTGACATGGACTGCGAGAGAATATACAAAATAAAGAAAAGGCAGATTTATTAAACACTTTTCTAGCTCTGTGTACACAAAGGAAAATGGCAGAGATCAAGTCCAAATTGCTAATAGCAATTTCATTGCTTTAAATGAGCCACAATGGCTCAAAACTGATATGATTAAAAAATATTTGGACAAAATTAAGGTTGAAAAAACACCAGGACCCGATGGATAACATCCACGTGTCCTCAAAGGACTGAGCTCAGTTATTTCAAAGCCATTGTTTATATTTTTTTAGAAAGTCTTTAATCACTGGCATGGAACCAATGGATTGGCGTAAAACCAATGTGGTTCCTATCTTCATAAAGGGAGTAAAGTCATCAAGTAAATACAGACCGGTAAATTTACCTTCCATAATTGCAAAGGTCCTAGAGAGTTTGATAAAGAACCACATGAAGGAGATTCTGCTTGAAAATATTATAATAAGTGATAGTCAGCATGGATTCATGAAAGACCAGAGCTATCAATCACATGTACTCTCTTTTTTTGAGGAGGTAAGTCAGCAGGTAGACAGTGGAGTAGCAGTTGATATAGTGTACTTGGACTTTGCAAAAGCATTTGACACAGTACCCCACAGACGGTTAATTTGTAAATTACGGTCAATAGGTTTGGAGGAGTCAATCTGAAAATGGATAGAGAACTGGCCTAAAGACCAAATACAGAGACTATTTATGATTAATGTTTCATACTCTGAATGGTCCTAGGTTATTAGCGGTGTACCACAGGGTTCACTGTTAACGTTACTTTACTTACTGTTTAACATCTTTATAAATGATATAGAGTTTGGGATTAAAAGTACAATTTCTGTGTTTGCAGATGACACCAAACTATGTAATGGAATTGGGGCCATACAAGATCTTTATATTCTACAAGCAGACCTAGATGTATTGTTTGATTGGGCAGCCAAGTGGCAAATGACATTTATTATTGAGAAATTTAAAGTTATGCACTTGAGGCTAACAACATGCATGGTTCATACTATCTAGGGTGAATACATTTGGGGGAGTAAAAAACAGAAAAGGATCTGGGGGCTTTTGGGGGATCATAGACTTAATATTAGCATGCAATGCCAATCTGCAATATCTAAAGCTAGTAAAGTGCTTTGGATGGAGACATAATCTTGCCTCTGTACAAAACATTGGTCTGACCACATCTGGAATATGCAGTCCAGTTTTGGGCACCAGTTCACAAAAAAGACATTTAGGAATTGGAGAGAGTGCAGAGAAGGGCAACTTAATTAATAAAAGGAATGGTGTAGCTCAGCTGTGAGGAAAGATTGGCTAAACTAAATTATTCTCCCTTGAGAAGGGACGTTTAAAGGGGGATAGTATCACTTTGTATAAATATATAACTGGTCCATATAGAGAACTCTCTTCCCAATTATTCACTGAATTTCTATCACTGGATGATGCTTGTGTGTAAATGCTTGGGTTTTTAGTAAAATAAAGGATTTTTTTCACCTTTTCGGTCTTACTTGCATATAACTCTTTGTAATATTACACAGGAAGTACTAATGTACCCATATGCTTTTTCTTCTGGGATGAGAAATATGTCTACAACAATTAGGCTGGGGGAACTCTGTGTCCCAACTTTGGGACCCTACAACTTCGGGGGAAGTCATGGGGTCTAATATGGTACTTAAGGGGGGGGGGGTTCCTTGAATATTGGGATATTAAAGGGCACCTTACACATCCTTCTCTCAAGACATACAAGGCTGCCATTAACTTCCTGGGTGGTTCATTTCTGTCCAGATTAAAATGTCCAAAATTTATTAGTATGAGTATAATAAAGTCTGAAACACAAAATAAATTAAGATGCAGAGGACGCCGGCAGGAGGATATGAGAGGACGGAGATCACGAAGAAAGACGACGACGGACCAGGTAACGTAGTATTTATCATTGTTTTTTATTGTTTTAGCTACCCTGAGTGTGGCTCAGGGATACCGCTTTCAGCATTTTTTTTTACCCCGAGCCACACTCGGGGTTACCGCTGGGGAGGTAAAGGGGTTCTTCACATGTAGACAGGAAGGGCCTGATTTATTAAAGCTCTCCAAGGCTAGGGAGGATACACTTTCATCAGTGAACCTAGGCGATCCAAAAAACCTGGAATAGGTTTGATGCAGGATTAAAAACATTTGCCAGCAAATAGCAAATGACTTTACAAAATCCATTCCATGTTAGCTGGATCACCCAGCTTCACTGAAGAAAGTGTATCCTCTTTCGGTATTGGAGTGCTTTAATAAATCAGGGCCAAGAAGTACCTGTAAGGAGATTGCAGAACATGAGCACCATAGAGATGCAACAAGGGATCAAAATAAGCCTAATCAAGTATTTATAATAAAAATGTGCAAAATTCATAATACACAGTGCTTTTGTATGTATCATACTATGGCTTTTTAAAGATAGAAAATATTATTCCTAAAAAAATGTGTATTGATGTGTATTTGGTATTTGTGGTATGAAGTAATTTGTATTATCGCAAAGCATCACAATCGATAGTTGTGAATGTGTGTATCACTGACGTATGTTTAGTGCACATATAAGAAAACACACATAGTATGTTACAAACAATAAACGTCTGTTAATAATTTTCTCCAGAAATAAATATTTGAATTTGTGTTTGACTTTCTCTGATATGAGACCAATTTTGTGAAGGTCATACATGATCTGCATCAATAAAGCTTTGGAAAAAAAAGTTACTTCAAAGTTGCAAAGGGCCATCAAATCATATTTTACAGAAAATCAACCTGGAAAGGCTAGTTTCCTATGCAATAAAAGCTTCAAGTTCTGACACTGACTAAATTGTCTAGTTCTACTGCTATGCATTACCTGTAATATGCTATGAGACCATAAAACAGATACTAAAATTCAATAATGTGAAATGATTTGAAAGCTACATTCCATCCTACAAAGGTAGTACTTTGTGATCCTATATTAATATCCCCATGCTATTGTCATTTATATTGTTTTTCACATTATTGGAATTTATAGCCTCCCTGACTTTCTGTATTTATTCAATTCATTTCTGTGATGTATGCTAAATGTAAAAGTAAAATGCTCCAGGCTCTGTGCAGAAAATAGAACATTTTTCAGTTGTATCTGGTCAATAAGCATCTGTCAAATACTTGTCCAAATTCTTTTAATAAAAAGAGAACCGAAAATGTTTGTAGGAGAAAAATTGAGTTTTACCATTAGCTGCACAATGGTGAGTCAACACAGATAACACTTACTCGAAGTTTCCTCCCAAACACAGTCACTTTTCCTTTTGTTTGCTCTTTTCTCAGCCGCCATTCAATTGAATTCAACCCGTTTTCCATGGGCAAAGAAATATTCCGCCGTCCGATGGTAGGTGTTACTGTGCCAGCTAGAATATGAGGCTCACTGTGGAAACTGATCCCCATCCCATTGGCATACATGACTTTTAGGGTCCCATTACTGCATAACTGGTAACTGTTACGTACTTGATCTAGGAAGCAGAAAAATATTAGTTGTAGTCAGTATATGATAAAAAAATGTACATTTTTAGTAAAAAGACATTACAATCAAAACTAATATACCTGCTGACAAATTCAAGGTGAATTCAAACATAAAATAATTATTATATTAGTATAAATAATATACCCCTAGATCAGATAATACTGCCGGGTAAAAAATTGGATTTTTTATAATGAGTATCCTAATCCTGATCTGACTGTAAGATGTGACTCCGAACAGAAGATCAACCCATTTACACTTTAAGTTTGAAGAGACATCTAACAAACCCTTAATATATAGTTAAAGAGAACCTGTCCACTGCAATTTGTGCATGCTTGAAATTTTTGAGAAGGAAAGCCCCTTTTGCACATATTCAAGATCCGGTATCCGCAGATGGAGCAGCATATGCCTCCTGGTATATGTAACGTAGGTTCCCCAGAAGGTTCCGGGCTCCAGGCTTCCCATTGAGTCCAGGCTTCCATTCACCGTGGCAGCCAAGACGGAAGGGGAGGAACCACCCATTTAAAGTATTAAGTATGAAAAAAACATATTTTTGCCCTATATGAAATGGTTATCTACCCCTGATATATAGTAAAAAATGTGAGAGGCCCACTTTAAGGGCATATCATGCAAAACCAAATTGCTGTTACACTGTGCTGTGTGTACAAATCTGTACCATTCATAATGACAGGAAGCAAAAGAGTATGAATTTTTTTCTGCTCAATAAAGCAGAAAGAGCTCCATGACTAACAGAGAAATCAGTCTTCCCTCAAGGATCAAGGAGCGTGTTTTGCTTTATTAGGTAAGAACTGGTATTACCTTATCTTATTGATTTCTGTTAATCTTTGCTTTTTAAATGAACCCCATTGTTTGCGAAACCGCTTAATTTCATAAACAGTTGTCTTTTTTTCTTTTTACAAAATTCTGTACTAATATAATTCCACTTTGCATCTTAGTATTGTTCCTGTACATGTACTTGCACAAACAGTGGCTGCATGTCAATGGTCTGGATGGCTTCCTGATAGTGACAAGGATCAGGTTTGCTACTACACCTTGCAAAGGCATATTCCATCAAAGTGTATAGTCTTGGGTTTATATCTAATTTAAGCACCTGTCACAGAGACTGAGTTTTGACTTATTTCATGAATTTAATAAAATCATTATGACACCCCCCCCCCCTTATTTATGACAAAGGTGTAAACTTTCTTTTGGGATTTCCTATTTAGTTCCATCATACAGGTTCAATATAACTGACTGAAATCCCAAGTATTGCCTTTACTTTTTATAGTTTTTTTTTTCCTTGACAATTTTCTAAATAGAATTAAATAAACAGGAACAATCCTCTTTTGCTCAAAGAGCTCTTTTCTGAGCTGAGATCAGCAGAACAAAACAGATTAGTACAAGATCAATTGCTTATGTTTCCTTTATTCTTCGACATTTAGATATGTGCTCTAGGAGATAGCATGTAGAAACTAACATTTGAAAATGGGATCTACTGTGCTATTGCTAAAGCTTACAGACAATTCTATCTGATAATCACTGGTTTTCACAGGCCAGTGCATCAATATGAGTTCTTGGCTATCTTGTTGACTATCTTATTGTCTGTTTGAAATTTATGGTCATCTGCTTGCTGTCATCAGATGAAGCTGACATGCTCTTACTGAGAATCATTTCTACACCGCAGACATCAAGCAAGGCTATTGAGGACAATCTCAGCTAACAACACTGCTGCTACCTCAAAGAAATTCCAGCAAAGAGCATCATATTTAATTTACTGCATTCTTTCTTTACAATGCTGTGTGTGCTGGAGATAATGCCGCTAACATATGATGATAAGCTAGTAATACACTATGGGATTTGTTTGATAGTATAGATGAAAACCTTGAAGTGGTCAAACATTTAAATGATCTTCTAGTTATCATTTTGGTTGATTTATTTGCAGAATGTCAATCAAAAATAGTCAGGCAAGGCTTTATTTTGTTGATTGGTTAATCATTGTATTGAAATCAAAACCATTGTGTCACAATCACTATTCAATCAAGATTCACACAGTATAGTTATTAAACAGGAAATTCCATTAAGTTGAACTTTTGATTAGATAAAATGTTAAAATCAATTTAAAACACAGGTGATTATCAGACTAGTATTTCAGTACATCAAATCCTTGTAGTCATTCACGAAGCATTGATATGTGTGTTGATTGTTTTATTGATTGAAATAACACTGAGAGAAAATTGCATTGTGTAGGCCTAGAATATTGGTCCATCTCTCTGCAGCAGCAAAACATGAGTTGTAGAAAGTAGAGAAATTTACCTGGATTTAAAAAAAGACACACTTTCGCCTAATATGTGTTAGCAGAAGAGTGAGCCTTTTTAGATATAACTTCTAAATGTGACATGTTATGCATAAAATGATCATATACAAGTACTTCTGCCAAAGCATTTGTAATTCATTGTATGCAGTGCTTACACCACACAGAGAAGCCATGTTTGACATGGCAGTAGACCTGCTTTTTCTCCACTATTGCTAGGTATTATGTTTGCCTCCCCCAAACTTTTGTAGGACAATGAAAAAAGACTGATAACTCCTTTATCTATTGCTCTGCTCTCTCTACCTATCTGTATTTCCCTTGTTAGAGCACTGCTGGCTGACACCCCCAGAGTCCTGCCGTGGACATGGACTTGTCCAAAAAACGTCAGGCAAAGGAGGAGAAAGAGGAGACCCTCCTCCTGCTCCCCCTTCCCAGTTCACCGAGGACATGTCGGACGTGGTTGAGTGCCCCACCAACATGGCTTATGTCCCCAGCCTGTTCTAGCCAACCACAGACGACGAAGTGCTGTTCTGGGAGCTGGATGAGGAAGTGGAGGGAACAGCCCCCCTCCTGGTGTAAAATCATTATGGCTAAGATTTCAATCTTTTCCATCAATGTGAGGAGCAGAAAAGATGCATTCAGAAGGCAGACTGTACTTAGCTTCGTGGATACCCAACCGGGTGACATTATCATGTTGCAGGAATGCGCCCTCCCCCCTTCTAGGAGGTACTGTCACCTGTCCTCCCAGTGGACCCAGGGTCCCTCTTATTGGTCTTGGGGTGGCAATTGCAAGTCAGCAGGTGTAGCCATTCTGATCAGGGGTGGAGGTTTCAGACTTGACGCTGTGCATGATCTCGTCTGTGGCCGACTACTGGTCATAGACAGTTCATGGGCAGGAGAGCCCATTATCATCAAAGTGTACACCTCCCCTGAGAAGAATGAGCAACTGGACCTTTTCCAGACCCTGAGGACTCAACTCGCCACCACCAGAGCAGTATTAATGGGCGGTGATTTCAACTGCCCAATAGAGGAGAATGGGCGCAGTTCCTGCATCATGGCAAAGTTGGACATTACCCCCCACCTTCTAAAAAGGGATGGTGGCTGAAGCCTCCTTAAAGGACGTCGTGGGCTCTATTGAAAGTGGGTCAGTGAATTACTCCTGGTGCCGCCCCGATGGATCCGTCCGCTCAAGGATCGACTTCATTTTCACAGCGAGAGAGGTAAGGTGCAACAGCCACGCCATGGTCATGCCATGGACAAGAGGCTCTTCTCAAAGGTGAATGATTGGTGGGAGTTTGTGAAAGTTAAGATTTGCAGCTCCATTCAAGCAAGGAGACGTCAACAGGTGTGTGCTAGGAAGATAGAACTCAAACGACTGCAGTCCTTTCAGGATCTTTACCACCGTGGCTGGGACATTAGGTGAGAGCTGAAGGAGACCAAGAAGCCCTTGAAGGAGCACTTTGAGGAGTATTCCATTATCTTCGAGAAAGGTTGGAAATGCAATTTTTTCTTTTTCAGGAAGCTCCACTCCGGCCACACCCCCCTTTCTGAGCTCCGGGACTTAACTGGAATGTTTCAAATAGGGAAGTCAGGGGTGATGGAAGTGGTCAATGACTTCTACCAGACCCTCTACTCTCCGAAAAGAACTGATAATGATGCTGTAAACAGGTTCCTGTCAGGTATCACCAACATCCTTGATCCTGCAGGTGCAGCCTCCACCAATGCCCCTCTCACTTTGGAGGAGCTGTCCTCTGCCTCTAAATCCTTTAGGCGAGGTAGGACCCTGGGTTGCGGTGGTCTCCCAGCGGAGCTCTATGTAGCAATGTGGGAGTTCGTCGGCCCGGACCTGCTCGAGCTGTATGAGGAGACGGTGGTGGAGGGCAGAATGCCTCCACCACTGAGGGAAGGCATGATCACAATCTTGTACAAGCAAAAGGGAAATGCAACCTCAGAAACTGGTGTCCAATCTCCCTCCTAAACATGGACTACAAGATCCTTGCCAAGGTACTGGCCAACCGGCTAAAGAAGGTTATCAGACAAATCATTCACCCAGACCAGACTTGCGGCATCCCAGTGCACAGGTTTGCGGACAGTCTCGCACTGGTCAGAGACACAATTTACTACATCCAGGACCACAACATTCACGCTACTCTGGTCCAGAGATCAAAGGGATCACCGCACCAGGACAGGAGACAGAAGGGAAGCAAAGTGCTTGCTTTACATGGACGACATGACGATGTTCTGCGCAAACAAGTGTTCCATCGATGTGCTCATCCAGATCTGCAAAGACTTCGGCCGAGCTTTGGGGGGCAAAAGTAAACCGCGGGACGTTGGAAGCCTGGATGCCAGTTAAAGGAGGACTACCACTTAGGACTTTAATGCATGCAAGGAACTTATGTAGGTACAGGCACTGCCCATCGAAGAGGAGACGGCTCTGCACGTCTTCTGGCAGTGCCCCGAAGCCGTGTTGAAGACCTTGGAACAGGAACTGAGCCAATTGGTCTCTGGGATGTCCATCACATACCGCGCTATGTTGTATGGTCTGTTCCACGGCGAATACACGGAAAAAGAAGTCAAAGGAGCTTGGAGGGTTATGAACTGTGTTAAGGACTCTATTTGGTGCACCAGGAAGCGCCTTCTCCACCGGAAGGAGAGGATGTCCATCGAGGACTGCCACAGACTGGCTCTCAGTCTGCTCAGAGACCTCATGGATCACCTCATGGATCTCCACATTTTCATATTGCACATTTTCACAGCCTGTCTTTATCAGATGCATGTTGATATATTTTGGATATATGTAAGAGCTCAAATAAAGCCTCGGCCATGAGAGCTCTTTAGGATGTTATAAGTCATTGAATAGTCATTGAAGGTTATTCTGGCAATTTATTGGGGTATGGCGGGTCATGCAGGTCCTGGGAGATGGGCCTTTGCCTTGCATCTCACGTCAGGCATCACACCGCAGGATTGAATATGTTTATTCGCAAGTATGTTTGGGGTATTGAAATGTAGTGTTTTGTGAGCTGCATTGCAGCAATGTATGAATGAACCCTGATTGTATTGCTTTTGTTTTGTGATGAATAAAGTTTACTTATTTAATCAAAAAACACTGCTGGCTGGCAATTGCTTCTCGGCCTTTTGGCTAAGATCAAGTTCTGGATACTGGAAAGCCAAGTTGACTTGGGGGGAACCGAGGTTAGTACGCTCTAGAAAAAAAGGCTGGAGTATGGATGTTGTTGGGCTGGAAATCTCCCTATCTCCGCCTGCTGATGATGGCAGGACTGCCTCGATCTAGCCGGAGGGCCAGGGATGAGACGATCCGCAGGAGCTTTACCCTTGGTTTGGGCGGCTCAGGGGTGCCTTAATCACTGAGCATTGTTTGAGTGATCATGCACAGTTATTATTGCACACGCAGCACCTTAAACCTTGCACTTCTCTTTGCAACCTGCCTCTAAGGTTGGGCCTTTTGCCCAGACCAGCAAAACTCTTTTACCTGGCCGGAAAGCCAGCCATGGATTCCATACCATGGCACTTTTTCACTTCTTTTTATGTGTACGTTTTTGTCTTTACTTGCACTATGCATTCTGCACCAGATGAGTAAGGTGCTTGTCCTTATTTAAGGACTCGCTCCTGAAAGTTACATGTGGGGAGAGTGCATGGCCTTCTGGTCTGTGCTCTCCCTAACCCTGGGTCTCTCTTCCGGAGGGCCCATTGCTCAAGTTATTTGAGGTCTTGTCTCTAATCAGCCCTCTAAGTATTGGAGGCACTCTACCTAGGCTATGGCTCGGGTAGGGTGGGCTCCAGCTTAAGAAGTTTGTCCCCTGTCAGGAGCCTTGTGCCCCGGGGGTTTCAGGTAAAAAGACCCCAGTCCCTTCAGGGATGGGACCATGAAAAGCGCCTGATGCAATGTTTTCTGTAGTACACTTGTGCACTAACACTTTTTGTGCTCCGGGTTTAGTTTTATGGTATTGTTTTTGACACAGAAGATGTTAGCATGCTGTGGATCTTCGATAAAAAATACACTGCTGACTGGCTCCTTATGCTGCTTCCCCTGTCTAAGTCTGACCTCTGACCACTCTAAAGTGGACTGCAAAAGGAAGATTCCATGTTACGTTTAGGTAAGTCTAAGACTGTTCATAATATTTATTGATGTATTTATGCATAAATAGCTGTAATAATGTGTTAGTTTGTTACATTGTTTTCTGCATCTCCACTGGGATACATATTTATACCATGTCTTCTTCTTCAGGCAGAAACATGCTCCCCCTCCCCTTCCCCAAGGCAAACTCTCCTTATTACACTGAATGAGTTAAAATACAGCAACACAGATCTGTAATTGGGGGACAGCACAAAAAAAACAAACATATCATATATTTTCATATCAATATTGTAATCTGATTAGGCTATCCAGTTGTCCAACAAAGCCGGATAACTAGGAATAACTATAAAATGCTTTCAAGATATATCTTTCAAGATATATCCTAATTCATAAAGATTCAAATCTATAACTGCTCTGGCATCTCAGTCTGTGTAGCATTCTGTCCCAACTCACTGAAAACTTGGTCTATATATAGATGAGGAGAAAAATGACAATAATGATAAATACTGTCATGGCATGTACTAACCACCTACTATCATCAAATTCTTTTTTTTTTTTAAAGATAAAAGTTATTTAAATCCAGACCCCAATCGTAGTTGTCACATGACTTTAGATTTGTACAGTTAGTGATTCCTTAAATAAAACTAGTAAACTTTTTCATCTAAATATGAAAGCTTTTCCTATTATCCTTATTCTTATTATAGATTTTCAAATGACAAGATTAAACTCAAGGTAAAAAACCACATGAAATTAGGCATTTTTAGGGAAAAAAACAAGAACTTTAAACCTGTATTTGTATTTGCATTTCTAAACAGTGTAGCTGCATGAAACATACTAAGATAAAGAATAAAGCAAAAAGTGACAATAATTAATGGATAGCACATTACCTTGTACAACTGTGTATGATGCCTCAACTGAGGACAGGTTTGTTATAACAGTGACATCATCGTCCCGGTTGGAATTCTCAATGTCAATAGTAATAGATTTTTCCATTTCTCTGTGGAGACTGGTAACAACACCAGTTGGACGAGTTACATTTGTCAAGCGCCCTTCATTGTCATAACTAAAATTGAATCAATTAAGCAATATTATTTTAACAGCAGTAAAACTGGAACAAAGCACTTTTACTAAATGATATGGAAGAATAAGAGCTGAAATTGTCAATGTAAGGATGTAATAACACATACCTCCCAACATTTAAAAAGTGCCCAAAAAAGGACAGTGGGTGTGGTCAAATAGGCGGGTCATGGTTGGGGTGTAATCAAAGCATGACAGACACTATTTACAAAAGTGAAAACACAGTCCATTTAGGAAACTATAATAACACTTTTAACACTAAATTTTAAACCACTGCATCTTTAAGGTAAACCGTCAATCACCTGTTGTTCTATTGGTGGTTCTTATAATAATACATTTGGACCAATAACTCACAACTCAGTATTAGCCAACAAAATTCCCTATTTAGGAATGGGATCCTGAAGAAAAGTTCACTAAAGCAGGCTAATTTTTTATGTTACTTTACCTTTATTGCACCCAATCCCCACATTCACATACACCTTAAATAGATAAAGTTGTCACAGACTCTTTAAAATAATGGGAACCTTCTCTCCTTTCCATAAAAATCATCTAAATTCAGTTTTTTTCGAAAAAGAAAGGGGGCAAAAAGTGTGTAGCCCACTTACTTTTTAGGAAACCAGACCTTCCTTCCTTCAACAGTGGCAAGGGCCATCCTTCGCTGAGAGGGCTTCTTCCCCCCAACATATCCCAGTGTTATAGGAATCAGTGGGTGGGGAGTTTATTTATAATCTGGAAGCCCACCTTAATAAAGGGGTCCCCAGATATTCTCTGCCCTGCCCTGGGCAATAAGTATCATGTAATAAGCCATTCCCACATAAGGTTAAAACAGCCTTAGAAATAACTAAACCATGTATAAAAAAATGTATTCTATTTTTTACCTATATATACTTACCTTTTCAGTTTTTAGCGTTGTTATATGCCCCCACCATGTATGATCCATCCATTTATCCTCTAGCATCTTTGCCATCTCCACGCTGAACTCATCCCCAGATGGATGGATCATCCATTGAAGGCTCCTAAATATAGGCTGAAGGAGAAAATGAGAAGTGCTGAGATCTGTAATGTCCATTTATTGAGAACTAGCACTCTCTCATCTAGTGGCAGCCCGCAGAATTACACCTAATTGAATGTCAATAATTTATGTGTCCCGGTTTTTCACAGTTTTCCAGGCCAGATCCCAGAAATTAGTACTGTCCCGGCCAAACTGGGACAGTTGGGAGCTATGATAACACTTTCTGCCCCTTCCTATACTGGAATAAACCTAATACTATTCCTTTCCTGTCGCAATCACCAGCTTCTGAAAACAGTGATCTTGCTGTAAAACTGTTTTTGGACATAAACGAGACAAGGAATTAAAGGGTTGTCAGCGTAAGAAGATGAGCATATAGATGCAGTTTAGTGTATAAATAATGTTTTTTTCTAATATACTGAGAAATTATTCTAGTCTTGCCATTTAAAAACAGCACCTGTTCCTGGAAGTCAAAGGAGAATGTATATATACTCTCTTGAGCTTTAGAAAAAAGGCACTCTTTCCTGACTTATTTATTAGTTAATATGGTGGGAGCAGGTGTGGCTACTCCTATGCAAGAGGTGGATGTACCTCCCTTAAGGCTTTTGTACCCAGAAGACAATATTGCAAATTCCCTATTTTACATATTTGTAAAGCTTTATTGGGAGGGATTATCATACTAGCGACCAAATGCTGATCAATACTCATTACTCAATACTGAAACAGAAAGCGTTTTTTCTAACTTTAAATTGATCATGTCTAAATATTGCACTGTACATAGGTATATGTATATACTATGTATTATTTAGTAGCTGTGATATTTATAAAATCTTAAATCTTAATATTTTCTATTGAAACTCTTCTTACTAAGCCCATTAATACGTTTTTTGTCAAGTCCTATTTCTGCTCAAGCGCCCTCATTGTGCATACAGTTCTGTTACTTTCTGTGTCATTATATTGCTTGCTCCGACATTAAAATCGGAATTAAATGTTAGAGTCACAAGCATTATGATTTGCTAATTAATACACAGTCTGTACCAGACATTAAAGCTAATTATTCTCATTACAGATCCAGCAAATTACCCATTATATCCTAGCACTTTACATGCTGTTTTGAAAGAAACTTTACATCACAGTTAACTTACTTGCAGTTGTCTAATTTGAGGCATATACACAAAACTGCTTTTTTATTCTGCACAAAGAATTTCATATGCGGTTGCTACACATGAAGCAAATAAAACACACATACAGATTTCACCACTAGATGTCATATCACTCTAAATAATGAAACATCTCCAAGCCACCTGCCTGTGGTACTTTATTATTTGCCATACAATATTCTGACTTTATTTGCATCAGTTTTTCATGCAAAGAATAGTCACACCCACTGAATTGCTGAATTCAACTGAATTGAATATCAAAGTAGAATCTATCAAAGTAGAAGTGAAGAAGTACTCACTAGTGGTACTAACCACTATCTTCAAACTACATTCACCCATTCAATGACCACCAGTTTAAGGCACAGTACCTTGTATGACCCAGACCACTGAAAAATGTATGATATGTTGTACAGAACATATCTTTTACCCTTGTTATCCTTCTGAATGAGGGTCGGGTCCACTTCAGATTGCTGCAGAATGTTAGCACAAATTTCCTTGTGGCGCTCATTTTGCTCTAGTAAGATATTTTACTAAAAATGTCAAATTGCTCAACTTTAAAACTGATCATGATTTCAGCAAATGAAGAAAAACACAACTGGGAGTCACAACTAATAGTGAATGACAACAAACTAAACAGCAGTGTACCATTGTTTGTTGTGCATGTTTGGACAAGTTTAACCTCCCTAGCGGTAACCCCGAGTGTGGAAAAAAGTTGCTGAAAGCGGTAACCCTGAGTCACACTCGGGGTAGGTAAACCTGTGGAAGGTATTAGTAAATACAGCCTTACCTGATCCGCCGGCGTCCTGCGCTGTCCATCACTGCGATCTCTGTGTTCTTTCTCTGGCCGGCTTCTGCACCCAATGAGTCACCGGGGAGTTCCCGGTGACGTTGTTGCGTGTGTACGTTGCCGGTGGGGTGGGGTGGGAAATTCAAAAACCATTTGTATTGAATTCAATACAAAATAACTGTATTGAATGCAATACATTGGATTTATATGTGTAAAATCAGTACCTTGTTTTCAAGAACATTTATTTTACAGTGTATATAATAGTATGAGTATAATATGTATTTTTTTTTTTAATTTAAAAAAATAAAAAATAAAAAAAATTAAATATATAGATTTCTTAATTTATTCAATGTATTATTTTTTCATGATTTTGTGTTTCAAACTTTGTTATACTCATACTATTTTATTATACTGTAAAATAAATTTTCATGAAAAACAATGTACCGCTTTTAGACATATAAAACCAGAAAGATATGAACCGCTAGGGAGGTTGAACATGCATGGCAGGTGCTCATAATCACTTCTTAAAGCTCTTCAAGGCTGGTGAGGATACACTTTCATCAGTGAAGATAGGTGATCCAGCAAACTTGGAATGGATAGCAAATTACTTTTAAGAAATCCATTTCAGGTTTGCTGGATCACCCAGCTTCACTGATGAAAGTATATCCTCTCCAGCCTTGGAGAGCCTAAATAAATAGTGCTCTATATCCCTGTGCAACTCCAGTGCATGTAAAATTACATGTATTGTGCATTTACTTGTACATGTCAGTTCAGGTTATTGACAGCTATAGATCTACCCAGATGTTGGGGGACCTCTGTTCATCTATATGAATATTGGAAGCCAACACACTTTAATGATTTAATGCACAAATCAGCAGATCATCATCATTTTTGATCCACTAACCTGCAGACCAGGGCTGCCTTGGGGTGACCTTTTTGCATCACAGTGCTAAATGAAGGTCCACAGGCAGCGGGTTTAGGCTATGTTGAAGCAATGTACAAGTGGAGATTTTTTTATTAGCAATTTTTTCTTCCTTCTAAAAAAAAGTGTTTGAAAATGGAAGACCTCCACATATGCCCCACACTACTAACATCTCACAAACACAAGCTCCTGAGTGGTAGGGGATCCCACTACCACTTCTATTCCACTTGCAGCTCCCTGCCATATCCTGTTTTATTAGAACATCCTTCTTGAGTGCTCAGGGAACCCGAGAGAGAGCGAGAGAGAAAGAGTGCGAGAGAGAGAGAGATAATAGGCATTGCTTACACAGTTGCTTTTGACAAAAAAAATAGTATTTTAGTAAATTGCCTAACTTTTTCAATCAGGCTAGTTTGCACTGTGGGATGAAAATGTGTCTAAGGAATGTCTATCTTCTCTTTGCTTCATTTAATATAATCATTCTAGGTTTCACAGCAAGCTCACGGAGCATGTACAGACCTCCTCAGCAACCAATAAGATAAAGAATTACAAAATGTTCCCTGGAAACACAGATCATAATAAATTGCATTTTAGAAAGGCATCACCTAAAGGGAGAACATTATACACTAGGCCTGATTTAATAAAGGTCTCCAAGACTGGAGAAGATACACTTTCATCAGTGAACATGGGTGATGCATTAAACCTGGAATGGATCTGGTCCATATCTGAAAACATTTGCTAACTAATAATAGCAAATGACTTATAATAAAGAAAAATCTAAAATCTAAAAAAAAAAATCTAAATCTTAAAGAAATCTAGTCAAGGTTTGCTGGATCACCCGTGTTAACTGATTAAAGTGTATCTTCTCCAGTCTTGAAGAGCCTAATAAAATCAGGCCCATTGTTTTTGTGCACCATAAAATGTTTGAATGGGCCTTTACTCTAGGTACTTTAGTCTAAAGTAGAACATTTACAGTTTATTTTTAGTGAAACATTATGAAAAGGAATCCTTTATTTGGCATTGTCTGCGTTGCAAAAATAAATGGGTCGTAATTAAGTTGTGCAGATATCTCCCTTTTGCCCAGTGTATACTAAGTATATGTCTGAAAATTGTGTATCCTGACAGGTGACAATACTATCCACCAGCTCTCATAGCCTGTGGTAGCATTGAAAACCCTTTTATGTGAACTTCAGGCAGCTGTGCCTTTGCCATTGCCTCCTGTTGGTTGATTGACAGATGTTTAGACTATTTAGCTTTAGAGACTGGGGTTTCCCAAACTGTCACTTTTACTGGACAGCATGGTCTGTTGCATGGAAAAAAACTAAAAATTTACTAGTAGCATTAACAGGTAATATATCAATCCTTTTCATAGTTTTTTTGCCCATAATTAACAAAAATGCATAGTTTTGTTCTTTTATTAAACAAGGTAAAAATAAAATGTTAAATGCATAAACAAGCAATTTGTAAAGTTGGTAAAATCTCTTACAGGGAAAGTGATAGTGATCACACTTTTTCTATTAAAGTGGTGAGTATAAAACTATTAACAAGCTGCAAAACATTTAATTAACATCTTAATTAGGTACAGTAAAGGTCTGCATTATGCCCCCCATGTATACTGTCTTAAAACATGAGCCTGCTGATAACATTTATTGGAATCCTACTGACAGAAATGGAAATAGCATCACATATATCGTGGATACATAAGTATATTCATTATTCAGTGCTCCATGTTTTGCAAGTTGCATATGATTACCACAAAAGCCTATAAACACTTTGATAAAGATGATAAAAACCTATATGTTTACTTTGTTATTTGTGAAATGTAAGACTGAAAATGTCTAATCAGAAACATTATTAAACAGCTGTCAGAGTTATAGCCAGATTTTAGGAACACAGACAGCACCGGCGCTATCTAATTCTGGTCCTTTTCAAAACGGAATTAACTGAATTCAACATTGCAATAGAAGGCTACTGGGCAGTAATTTCCAGTGATATATCCAATTCAATGAAATTGGAATTATTGATCTTAGCATACAGCTGGGTTCCTGCTATAAAATTTAGTGAGCTCTAATTTGTATATCTCCAGGTTTAAAGCGAGAGATGGTTGGCCCCATTCCATTCACTACAAAAGATCATATGTGGCAACAACACTATTTTGCTGGCTACCATTCACCTGGGAATATGTACACATATTCACCCTGTCTGCATGTCCTCAACTTGGTGGTGCAGTGATTTATTATGAAATACCCCTACTGCAAGTAGGTCCTCTATTAGACAAGTAGAGTTTGTGGCCATTTCAGGCATTCATACCCATGGTAATGGTATTAGGACACACTCTGGACTGCTGAGGTCTGTTTCATCATGTTAATGGTTCATCATTTATTATGAAGACAGGAATAATTATACAGTCCATGTTTTTTTTAGAGCCCACACTTTGTTGTCTGATAAAGAAGCCACTGAAGTAGCATAAGATAGAGGACGTCAAGGACCAACAGATCCTTTGTAGCCAGCACAAAGCAGAGGAGGAGTACAAGGAAGAATAGGGTTGTGGAAATTATGTTGTGGAGTGTTTTAACCATCCTAAGCCCCTAGAGTTGTCACTGCCAGTGACTGGTGCAGGTAATTTTTGTCAAATGGGGTATTTAATGCTCAAAAGCCTGCACAAAGACGCTTCTAATCAGGTACAGCACAGACTTTGACCAACACCATTGCATTACTCCCAACTGACATGGTGGGCCTGATTTATTTAGGTTCTCTGAGGCTGGAGAAGGTTATTATGAACCTGGGTGATCTAGTAACCCTGGTATGGATTTCCTCAAACTCATTTGCTATTAGTTGACAAAAGTTTTCAATCATGTATGGGATTCATTCTAGGTTTTCTGGATCACCCATGCTCACTTTAATGATAGTCTACCTTCTCCAAACTTGTGGGGTTCTATACCTTCTAGAGCTGTTTCTTATAATGTTTAGCTGTATCAGGCAGCAATTGTAGAGCATTTTTAGCTGTTGCAATTCAGAAACACTTGGTTGCTTTTCAATCTGTAAAACTGTCAACTTCACAATAATTACCACTGTATATGTTTTACTATTTTCACTATAAAGTTGGATAAAATTAAAAAAATTTAAACATTTATGACACACATGCTTTAATTTCAGGTAAAAATGTCAGCTATTAGAAACTCTTTCCAGCTATAACAAAACGGTTACTGTATAAACATTTATGCCACAGATGTTGTCATAGTAACCCCAGTGCAGTGCAAGATAGGACTCTAGCTAAAATAATTTGAATAACGCACATAAAGTAAAAGAATGTACTAATACACTGATAGCTGTATTTGGTACATTAAACAATATAAACCTGAAAAGGCCAGTTTGCTTCTAAAATTTTGAGCCTCAAATGTAGTGCTAGAAACCTAAATACACTAAAGTCCCAAACTGTGAACTATGGTCATTAAAAAAAATAGAAATACATTACCATCACATGAACAATCATGCTTGGCCAAAGTTTCACTCTAACACCTACAAAAGTAAATTTTCAAAGACATATTCTGCCATCATCAGTCTAAGACCCACATTTTTGAGAAGCCACACAATGTTTTACTGACTTTTCACTTTTATTACATAGATTCACAAGTTATATTTAAAGACACCTGCAAAAGGATCCTGTAAATGCCTCTGAGTAATGTATAATGAACTCCCAGTTAACACAATGTTTCTGTAGCCCCCCATGTTTTAATGGAGTGATCTAATGCTATTAAATATAATTGCTACTGTGCTTTATTATGTAGATATACAGTATGCACAGCAGTTATATACTTTTAAGTTTTGTAACAAACCCCTGTTTAAATGTAAATGCTTTGTAAATATAGCAGAGGTTTGTTTAGGACTGCCTCATTTAGTGAATGGTTAAGTCTTTGACACAATTTTCACTTCCAATATGCTTCACAAACTGAATAAACAATCTATAAAAAAATCAAGCGAAATCAACATCCAACCAATTTTCAACAATCAGACTTGTTGGTAACTATTGACTAAACACCACACTAAAATCCAAACTAAAGGTAGTAAATCAATACTATTTTCTGCCCACATCGATAAATTTTGATTACACCTTGGCAGACATATTTATTAATAAATGATTGAGCGGATACTTTATATGGATTTTTCTCCTTATTTGGGCAGCTAGCTAATGTCCAATAGACTGTATTCCTGATTATTTCACACAGTGTCCTGTGTGTTCTTGTAATAGGGGAGGGTATAAGGCAGCTGACCAAGGGGTGAAAAAAGAAAGAAAACTAGTCTAAACTTAGATTACAGCATGCTACAAATGACCAAGCTTTTTTCTTTGTAAATAGACCTGATTTAAGCAACCTAAATTGAACAAGTGATTATATTTTCACCTAGGAAACCTTATTAGCTAGTTACTAAACTTTTTGATTGCTGGCATCTTACGTTTAGACCAGTGTAAGCACAGTGAAGGGTCGTGCATACCTCTGTAAATTGCCTAAAATACAATCTGGCAATTATATTCTCTCCTCTCATAATAGACTCAATTTTTTTAGGAAATGCAATAAATACATGATTAGAAAGTTTTTCAAAATTGCATGAACAAACTCATGCAACTCTGTAATTATTAGTCCATTATTCAATTAATTTTTTAAATGCAAGCAGTGTGAGTACCTAATTTTAACATGGTATCAGACTTCTAAAGACATTGTATAGCAGAGCTGAAGTGGGAGGGATTTTCAGTACAAGGATACAAGCAGTTTAGGTGATGAAAACAAAGTGACAAGGTAATGAGCTCATTAATGTGCTGTTTCTTTTTCACTCTCCAGTCAAAGGCTGCTGTGGGGGTTCAGTACAATGTATAGATGATGGTTTTTGTAATTTATCATTGAGGGGTATTTGATTTTATCTTGTATTTTTTGCTAGGTTTAGCACATTGCATTTTATTTTCACTCACACATAAAACAATGCTGAAAGTTATGCATGGTACATATATGGTGCAGGCGAATTCTTTTTAAACTTAAAGGAAACTGTAAAAAAAGGTATGTATCTTCAAAGTGTGTAGCTAAATATAAGCAGAATGTAAGCAGACATTATTCTAGCAAGTACTTAAGTTATATTTATAAATAAAGTTATTTGGGGAGGTACTTACTCATAAAACATTGTCCAGCCAGTCTCATCACTTTTTGTTGTTAACATCCCAGTATTTCCATCATATGTCATTAAAGACAATTCCAAATTTTGTGTAGAGACCATCTTAAGACCTCCATTGGTACCAAGTGTCAAGGTGATAATCTGATTGTCTGGCATTAGTAAATGACGTGGACTACCATTAGAATCCCTTCGGATTTTCAAAGAGTTGCCACTATTGTCAATAACTTCTATGACATCATTGTCGGCACTGTAAGTAAAATTGTACAAGTATTCTCCTGTGACCAAGCTCTGTGTGTACTGATGAATGCCATTGATATTAAAAATATATAATTCTTGTTCTCCTGGAGATGCAACTTCATACTGATTGAATGAAGTGAGAACAGGCTTGTTTTGAACAACAGCTCTTATACGTATATTTCCAAGGTCTGCAATGTATACTGTACCATCAGGTGCTACGGCCAGTGATGATGGTGAGTTTAGAAATGCATCAGTGGCATAGCCGTCATCTCCAGCATAACAGTTGCAGTTGACATCATCTTTGCAATTGCAATCAGAAGCTGCACCAGCTAAAAGAGAGATTTCACCATTGGTGGTCACTTGTCGTATTCTGCTAATTTTCTTTTCATTTGTTTCTGCAATGTATAGTATTCCAGTATGGGAAATAGCAATTGCACTGGCAGATTCAAGTGCAGAATGAATAGCCAGTTTGCTCAAGGAATAGTCTATACCAGGTACTTGGCAATGCATTGGACGTCCAGCTATGATACTAACTTGATGGTTTTCTGTAATACGCAAAATAACATTGTTTTCTAAGACATAGAGGGAGTTATCCATTGGGTTAACAGCTAAATCTGTTGGCCATTCCATACGAACCTGCAAAACAATTTATAGACTGTAATTAGAAGATGATATTACCCTATGTAATAGACTACTACAAAACCAAAAGCACTCATAAGTTCATAGAAAATAAAAATGTTAAATTTAAAAGCTCAACTAAAATTTCAATTTAAATCTGCTAAATATATGAATGTTCAGTTTTAATCAAATAAATACATCTCAGGTACAATAAAAAGGCATACAAAGGCTTACATTTTGATTTCTTTAGAAATCAGCCAGTCCAATGCCAGTATGTTTCAGACAGACCCAAAGACAGAAGTTTCTGACCAAGCAAAGTACCATAAGGTTGCTCTCCATTTTTAAAACAAGGGAATTGTTCAGGTCCATTTGTTTCAATAGCAGTAATTGATTTCCACAAGCTTTTGGACTTATTTACAAAGAAATGCTTTTACAGGTAAATACCATGCATTAAAAATATTAAATGGCCATATAGGGGTCTATTCATAAAAAAGTGAATCTGGCATTTAGCAATCCTTCTCCTGTGGAGAACCAATCACTGACATTGGTGAATGTCAGATTCACTGTCTTTTAAACATAGCTCATAATTGTAAGGAAAGACTATTGTTGCAATCAATGGCAACAGGGTCTCTTGTAGCAAACTTTAGGAATGCAGATATGTGAATGAATGCTATGCTGTTCTTCACCACACCATTCCATATCCCCCTTCACGTTGTAATCATGAAGTGGCAACAAGTAAAACAACTGCTCTTAGTCATAAAAACCTTGCTAAACTGCCAAAGTTAAATATGAGACTAAATTAGCTTTCGATATAACACACTTTTTGGTGATTATAAATGTGCCTTTTTACAAAAATGAATTAGTGGCTTTGATGACTATAAATATTAAATATACCTGAGTGATGTCCATGCTTGAATCACAGCTTAAAGGTCGACCTGCAGCAAGATCATTGGATCCCAGGAGAGTGGAAATTATTCCATTCTGATCCACTTTTCGGATCATTGTTGCATCAACAAAGTAAATAAGCCCATTCTTATCAACTGCAATTCCTGAATAGTAAACATAAAATATTGTAATACAATTTAAATTTCTGTAACTTATTGAAGTACAAATGTTAAAACATTTAAGGAACTGCAACAGGCCTTGAGATCAACACTCTGATTTCAGAGTTTCACAAGAGCTGCTTTAGAGTTCTCTTATATGTGATGCACAAATTCAAAACTAAACACAAAATTTCCTTTAACTTCCATAACTGTGTAGAATCTGCCTTGATTTGTATGTGATTTTTTTTATGCTCACCCTCTCAGAAATTAGAGTTTACAATGGAAAGGTTTTGGCAACAGTTCTGTCAACGCCACACACCTGCAACATTTTTTTAATCCCTGCATTGTTGCAACATTATCCCAGAAAGCTGAATTAGGTGAATTTTACTGAAATACCCAGTCAGTATGTGTGATACTATTTAGTGGGCCTAAGAGAAACTATAAGTGCATATGTATTCATAACTGTGTGCTACAGCACAAATTTTTTGATGGGAGGCTATAGATCTACTTTGTGAACACAGATTTGTCATGTCAAAATCATGTTTGCTGGGGAACAATATAGAATTTTTAAGAACTGGTTATTTATTGTCACTATTGGCATGACTTATTATTGTTAGGTTTCTACTTCTGTTTGTGACCCTATTATTAACATTTCCAGTCCCTTTTTGTCCCTGTTATGTTTCTACATATAAATGTGTTTTCAGTTGTCTATTGAACATCTGCGCATTTTTGTGTGAAAATATCATTTCTATGCCCAGTATGACAACTGACATCTGTGCCTTCACATATATTGTTTACTTGCCTCTTGGGTTAGTCAGAATGGCATCCACTGCTTTCCCTCCATTGCCACATCTGGCTTCATCAAAAGGCATGCACTGCTCACCATTGCCAGCAATAACTTCTAAGTTGGTTGCAATATCTTTTGCTCCTGTAAGGGATTTGATCTTGTATATTCTCCTGCTGTTGGTATCTGACAGATATATTGAGCCAGACACAGGGTCTACTGCCAGGTAATATTTATGTGCTATGTTGTTGCTTGGAAAAAGAGAAAACAAATGCTATTTAATTAAAACTAAAAAAAAATATCACCACAACACACAGCATCCTGAGATAACGATGAAAAGTGGATTACTCCTTGAGACGTGGGAGTGCCAGTAAGGGCGCTATCCAACAGAAACACCTATTAAAGATAAGGGCATTTTCTGTGTGATAGTATCCTAACAGACACTATTTACGCTTTAAGAGATAACTTCCACTGCATGAACATTGAAAATACAATGCAAAATATAAACATTTATTGACACCATTTATTAGCAGGATGAAGTTATGTCATGAACACTTTTTTCCATTGTTATAAGGTATTCCCTACTGCACACATACATAGATCTATGTTCTCTGTATTATTATCAATAGATTTGGAAATTACACACGTGTGGTTTAAAAGATTGTGGACATAGGAAGCACACACATAAGGAATAAATAAAAAATAAATATAGTTGGTATGCTGCTGATTGAAGTAGACTGTGTGAGTAGGAATATCCATTGATTTTTTTGTATACACTTAAAAAAAACTGCTTTATGGCAAATATATGTGGTGGTTTACCAGAGTGAATTTTCCTAGCAATTCACTGATAAGTCTATACAATAACACTGGTACTGAGGTATTTGTAAACACACACAAGAAACAAACAAAAAAAAATTTGACATCTATCCCCTATGGTAGGCTTTATTCATTAGTCCTTTTAACTTTGATACACAGAAACAGTGGACAGCTAAAGAGAAATGTAATATCTGTAGAAAAATATACTCAAAAGAAATATAAATACAAAGCTTTGAAAATAAATAATAAATGAATGCATTGGTGGAATTATTTTTTTTTTACACATGGCCTACCCAAAGTATTTATTCCATTTGAACAAATATAAACTATTCTTCAGCATGCTAACTTGCATTGAAATGAAACGGTCATGTGAGATATAAGAGAACTCCTAGTGTCTATGTCTGGCAAATCGTTGAAGAGATCAGTCTGTTGACAAGGCAACTAGCATTTCCAGAAGGAGAGGTTTACAATGGCATCCTCCATGTTTTCCTTATAGCATGTTTCCTTTAAAGTAAACTTTAAAATTTTTGGACTGCAGTGGTATTTTAGCTCATATAAAAGAGCAAATCCTAGTTGATCAGCTTGTGGTTGGAGATCTCTACTAAAATGTATATCTCTTATAAGACACTGGTATCTATTTCTGTCAGCCATCTGCTAATCCATGAGAAGTGTGAAATCCAATCTTAATCTCTCATCAATTTTCCATTGAAATTTAACATTGAACATCTGTGCTTACATCGCTTCATCAAATGCAAACTGTAATTAATTCTACTTGAACTATTTCTTAGTCTTGCTGGTCAGTTGATGGAAAGTTTCATTATAGAGACATATGTTGAAGCAGAGGGAAAAGGCGATAATTTACTGTTACAGTTACTGTAAATCACAACCACTTAAAATAGACATTCTAAGCATCCTCCAAATTAGTCCACGCTTGCTGCCTAATATTTCTATGTTTTCATTTATTCATATTAAACAACAGACAAGGTTTTAGTGAAAAAAAATTAAAACACACACTTTGTACACACTCCAGGGATTGTTTTATATGAAAACACACAATTTTTTTTTCTAAAAGTATTATTTTGAATTTTGTCCTAAAAAAAAGCATGTGCACATTTGTTACAAGAGTGGGAAAGGTGAGCTGCATCAACTTTTTCCTAGCAAATGTAATCTATGTTTTACTCATTGTGCAATTAACAGGAAAGTGATAAAGGTCATGCTACTGTACAGAATATTCGGACTTAAAGTGGCATGTTTTTGTGAACATGTGTTATACACATGACTAAGAAATTTAAACTCAGACCTGAATATTGACGCAGAAGGATAATCATATCAAACAAAGCTATATAACATCAGACATGCTTGTTAAAAAATCACCTTTCATATTGTCATCATCAATGATTAATTATTTTTTTCATTATTTATTATTATTTAATTTATTCATTATTTGTTATCTGACTAATCATACGTGTTCTACAATGTCCAGAAACTTTGGATTACATCACTGTTATAAAAGTACAAAAGTATAGATTTTTCATGGCAACTTTTAGCGTTACAGCAGCAATATAGCAGCATATTTAAAACTGTTTGCTATGAAAGGGCACTTAATATACATACATAGAATTGTATATATATATATATATATATATATATATATAGATATATAGATATATAAAGAAAATTTCATATGAGCATCTTCACGACAATAATAAAACAACATGACTTTGGCAGTAGGTAACAAATTGTTTTTTTATAGTTCATTATGATGCCATGGTAGTGTTCAAATCACTGATGTTTGATGTTCCCCCCAGGTCTTTCGTGTACTTAAGAAAATATGCTGTTTGAAGGCATCCATCAATCAAGATGCCTATTATATGTGAATATTTTATTCTGCACTTATTAAATATATAAGGAATATTCTACTTTAAAAACCCAATGGGCATGTCACAGGGTCCCAGGTTTAAATTTTGGTCAGGACACAATCTGCAAGGAATTTGTATGTTCTCCTCGTGTTTGTGTGGGTTTTGTCCAGGCACACTGGATTCTGCCCACATCCCTAAAACATGCAGTTATGTTAACAGGCTTCCCCCCAAAATATGGCCTTATACTGTGATAATGATATATGACCATGGCAGCGACAATATATTGACAGCCCCTTTGAGGGAGGGTAAAGACATGACTAGGGACTTTGTAAAGCACTTTGTTGGCGCTAAACAAATACAAGTAATAATAATATATTATGTGTTTCAAACAATAGGATCACAGTTCTAAAAGTTTCACTACAAAAGGCAGTTTTCAAATAAAACACATACAGTTAGCAAAAAAAAACTTACTTTCTGTTTCATAAAAATTTCCCATATTTTATTGTTTAAATATTTGTTTATGGGGATCGTTCATAAGTGATTTATTGTGGTAGCATGTGCCATAAATGTTCCCTGATTAATGACCACATGTCACAATAGTTCTTATGCTGTTTTTAGCCACAGAGTGCTTTTAAAGAGATGCAAATCTTTCTGTCTGGAACAGTGGTGTGTTTTTAGAATTCTCTCAAGTCTTTTCTTTAGAATTAATGGTTCAGTATGTCAATAATGTCAGTGTATTTATCAGCTAAATGGAATGCCATCTTAACTCAGTATCACTGTGTCACTTGATCTTTGCAATATATCTCCTATTTCAGGCTAAACTACAGGATAATTACGATCCTGACAGAATTTAGATTACAGGTAAGTTAATATCTCTTGGCAGGAATGGAGAATTAAATAAAGAGAAATGGCTTGTTTCATCATCTTTAAGTACATTCTTAATGGGTCCTCTGAACTAAATTCTACCTTTAAGAGAACCTGTGACCATTCCATTCATTTCAACAAAAATATTCCAATTAGATTATATATGCATTTGAACAATTATATGTATGTAATCTATCTGTAATCTACACCCCTCCTTCTTGACTATGAATCCAATAGCTTTGAGAAAGACTTTAGCAGCCCCAGCATTCTAAGAGTTGCCACTAGAATGACACTATGGTATACCCTGTTGTTCCTCCTTTTGCAGCCGCAAAAAAAAAATTGCTACATCAGTGCAGAGACTGATTAGATGCCCTTGGGAGAGGAGAGGGCTATGAGTAAAGGCTTGCTGGATGGCTATATTAAAGGTTTGCTGGGAGATAGACTTTTTACATTTCTGGTATGAGTCTGATATATTGGAAATAATTTTGTCATTACTAGTGTTACGCAATATTGAGGGAAATATTTCTTTGAAAATCACAGTTTTCTTAGGTATTAACTAAGAATAATAAAGTAGTTCATTATTCTTTAGGGACAAACAGGGCTATAATGTCTTGCAAAAATTATATCATTTTCTAAAAAGAAATTACCTGTTAAAAACCTAGAAATAAAGAAAATATTGAAAAAAATAAATAGCTAAAGAAGTAAGAAAGGAAGATGTTAATAATGAAAGATATTGCTTAACAAAAGGTTGAAACAAATATTCAAAATATATGTTTTCACGTCTAAAGTTACTTTGATCTACAGTGTATTGGAACAAAGTAAATACAACTTAACAATACTGTTACATTGTTTCTCTGACTCTGAATTATGCTTCCCTACAGTGTAAACACAAATCGGAAGCTTGGATTGGACAGCAGTGGCTCCAATTGCTGCTGTACGAAAGGAAGTTAAGGCTGTCATTTTAACAGAATTGCTGATAAATGCTGTTGGGGGAAGTGGAAACAGTGAGACATGAACAGAATATGCTTTATATGTTTTTGTGTACTTTGATTATGTTTTTTGTGTATACCTGGCATGCTCAAAATCAAAGGGTTCATTGATTGAAAAAAGGACCCCCCCCCCCCCATCCAATAAGAACATGGAATTAAGCTAATCCGCTGAAAAAGTATTAGCTTTGATTGGTAGTTATGTAATAATGTCCCTACCATTTGTGTACATTTGGTTCTAAGCAAGCATGGAAAGTCTGTCAAAGGAAAATTCACAAAAACTTTCACTTAAAGCAGACTCATTACCAGAATAGACAACCCTAAAGAATGGGAGTGCAGAGGCTCCTGAGATACCTACATCACCCATCCCAGACCCTATCTGACTGAGGTAGCAATGCTTCCATCAAAGCGTTTACATTTTCAGACACTGTGAAAATCTTCTAATGCAAGGGTGCCCAACATACAGCAGAGCTGCCAGATCCAGGCCTCTGCTCTTTCCCTCTCTGCTTTCCCTGCTTTTTTGTCTTGAAAGTGATGGGGCGCTCGCATAATCTTACCTTGTGCAGCAGCAACATGAGAGCTGTGTCTGTAAACCTTCATATCTCATACACTTAGTGTCAAAGAAAGGAGATATTTTCAGGGTACACAGGGGACACTGAGAGCTGCTACTGAACTAAATGTCAGCCCACTAAACATAACAAGTTGCCAGGTACAGGGTCACAAGCATAAAATCCTAATATTAAACAGAGATATTTTCATATTAAGGGGAGCTATTTCCTTGGTCCCCAAATTGAAATTGCATGTTAGGGACCCCCGGGTCGCACTTCCATGGCAATGACCATTAGGGTACTGTCAATCCTCTCTATCCTGTGGTGCACAAATATACACTTGCTCATTCAAAAAACTTCAGGACTGCGTTTAGACTGGCAGTAGGGTTGCAGTCCTGTTACCCCTTTCACATGCAATGGGAGGAGACACTCAGTACCGCTCACTGACGCCTGGAGTCAAATCTGCAGATAGACTGAGCAGCTTGTGTGGTGCCTGTTACACATAGCTGACCACTTACCTTCAGTGACCCTCAGTTTCTCTGGAACAGGCAACTGGAAATGTGGGAGCCAGTGGAAAATGCCTTTTGTACCCCCCC
>NC_092859.1:54995485-55027873 GCF_032062135.1 Pyxicephalus adspersus
AAAAAAAGAGAAAAATATTAATATCTATGTAATAGGTTAAACAACTGTCAACATTTTTACCTTGTGTTAAAATAGTTATTAGGATAAGCAGGAAAATCATAGTTTCTAATTATTAGACATCTAGGTAGCTTAACATCAAAGATAAAAATATAAAAAATGTCAAGTTTTATAGATGGTGAGATAAGCATCTAATAGATGAATAAAATGGGCCTAATTTATTAAAGCTCTCCAAGGCTAGAGAGGATACACTTTCATCAGAAAAGCTGGGTGCAAACCTGGAATGGATCTGGTCCAGGATTCAAAACATTTGCCAGCAAATGATTAAAGAATTCCATTCCAGATTTGCTGGATCACCCAGCTTCACTGATTCTCTCCAGCCTTCTAGATCTTTAATAAATCAGGCCCAATGATGTATAGTACATGTAAACCGAAACTGAAGACAAAGAGTGAAAATCTTCTGACTTGTTGGTGAAAATATTGATAGTAAGACCATTTAGCTTGCCACAGCGCTGTGTATCATAAACAACAATCATATATTAATTATTTTTAAAAACTTTTTATTCTGTGCAGTACGTCAGCATTAATGCAGCCTTGCAGCCTTTTTGCAGTCACTTCATATCTTTAATGACACACTTGCACATATTGATGTGTATATGACAGGTCTGCTTTAAACAAATGGTTTAAATTGACAGCAGGCAGACTGCAAATAAAGTCAATTCCTTTTTCTATGATCTTAAATCAGCAAAATAAAACTATCTACACTGTACAACATTAGTTAATCATATTAGTATCTAATAGATATTGATGTTTAATAAAAAAAAAAATATTGAAAAGGGGATGATAACAGTGGAAAGAAAAAAAAATACATCCTCAAAGACATAAAATGACATTTTATCCTGAAGAGGGCAACAACGAATAAACAAGCAACACAAATCGTGTACAGCAAGTAAATGTGGTGTACACTTAATGGATTGTCTTCTGACAAAGATAAATGTCATTCTTAGTCCACAGGACATTAGCAGAGCTCAAAACATCTGTTCATAGTGTCACTTTCTCCTTCACTGATGAAGAGGCCAGTAACACATTGCTCTTCAATACACCAAAGGACTCCCCATCTGTAGAAATATCCTTTGTAAGTCTTTCAGTGAAGGAATGTGGCAATTTAATGCAGGTTTTATTCATATTTGAAAAGAAATACATTTTTTATAACTTACACTTGTTAACTAGATTAGGTGATAACTTATCTTTTTCAATATCGCTCATGCAAACAGTTTGGACAAACATATAATTACAATGCTTCACTGTCTAAATAAATTTTGTGTGTGACAAACTAGAACATTTGTGGTTTTGAGTTGTGTCAGGTCAACTATAAAATTCATTTTAATAAAAGCATGCTGCCTGACATTCCAGCTAACTTTTATGTCAAGATGAAAATCTCACCGAAGTTCCAGAATACTGGTGACATTTCTGGAGGGGAAGATGCGTCGTATATAATTAAAATCTCCCACAAAGAGGCTTCCATCAATTCCAACTGCAAGAGCCACCGGAGCCAATAGCTTGTTACCTTCAGCGAGGCCATTGCAGCTGGGGCAAGAGATACTTCTTCTACGCCCGTTACCCATTATGCTCATAATTACAGCAGGTTGTTGGGAAAGAAACTGATTTTCTCCACTGCCTTTATGCAGAATGCCTAGCAAGAAACATTCCAATTAGTATATCATCTAAACAAGAATTTAGCAGACTTACTTAACTTATTTTAGGACTTCATGTCTTCCACTTCTAACTTCTATTTTAATAGTTATAACTTAATACTGAACTCCAGGCACACAGAGCAGTTACATACACAAATATATATATACACACCCTGCAGGTAACTGAACTGTAGGCATGCTGAGCATTGCAGTGTGACAGTGTTTTCAGTGCAATATGCATAGGAAGTACCTGTTTAATGGGATGAATTGATTGTTCAGGTTTGTCATTATAGTATATAGTTTTGAAAAAAAAAAATAAAAGATCAGATTATTTTAATTTAGGTTGACTCAGCCTTATAAAGAAACAACTCCTGCTATGCAAATGAAAGGCCAACATAAATTTACCATAAAAAGTTATCTCCATTCCAGCCCCCCAACTTCCTCAATGTCCGATTGCGGTGCTTATTTAGAAACATCCACCTCCAGCAGCTAACTTTCAGTCAAGTACATTCTCTCCTTGGCAAATCACAGAGCTCCTTGTACACATCAAGGGAGAGAAGGAAGAAGTACAGAAAACCTTACTGTGCATGGGCACTCTGTGGATGTATCTAAATTTAAACAATAATGGGTACAGTGGGGGGTGGGGTGGCAAAACAGAGGTAACTTTTTATTTTCATAATTTAAATTGTTCTTTGAGTCAAATATCATGTTTTAGAATCAACTAACCACAGTGAACAGAATCCACAATTTAGCAGGGTCTCCACATTATAAAAAACTTTATTAATGCAGTAAATTGCCTTTAACAGCCTTTAAAATGTGGCTAATCCATAGCTTTTAGTCACATTATAGCTTTCATGTAGCTTTGCAACCATATCCAAGCAAAATCAAGTGAAAAAGAGTATATATATTCTAAGCAAATAAACATATATCCAAAGCCAAAATATTTTTTATTGTTTTGGAGAGACTACTAAATTGGTCCAATTCTTGACAGTTTTTTTTTTGTGTTCCTTGTAAGAATTTCCTTTACTTCCTGTCCACCAGATTACATTTTTGTAATGATAAAATGAAGTTATACACAGATGTACAGTAAGAATAAAAGACACTTTGATCATAATGTCCTCAGTCAAAACACAGATGAAGTAAATTAACACCGCAATGCCACTTACAATCCAATAAGTATAGCTATACCCACCAGCTACTACTCAAACCTCCATAAAGCCACAATTATAGTTGACACCATTACATTAATATGTCACAAGTGAACACTACAATGTTTGACTTTACAGTATTTCAACGGTTAACACTAGAATAGTATAATGCACATAATTAGTGGAACGGTCTGTCAAGAGATAACATTAAAGTGGAAGAATGGAGTTTGCAGTATAATAGTTTAGAATTAACAGCATTAAATACAGTGGAACGATTAAGGGGCTTTCTGTGTTGCTATCTAGGGGGATGTGACCGGCTGGCGGGCAAGAAGGCTGCTATCTAAGAGTGCTCTGGTGAAGATGTAGATCTACATACTCAAACTGACAGTTTTACAGCAACTCCAGACACCCTGACAAAACTTTCTAGACCAAAGACAGTATTCCAAAGAACAAGGACAGATATAGGCTGCGGAAACCAAAAACCACTGGAGGCGATGTACTCAGGCTCTATTCAATGTAGGAGAGGCACGCCTGTGATATATCACAAGCAAAAAAATATTAATCTACTTTTGGAAAATCCTCTCGTTTTTCAAAATGGGAAGCGGATATAAGTGTCTCTTTCGGGGAGGATCAAAGGACAAAAAAAATCAGATCCTCTAATAAACACACCAGGTGTCTGATTTAACATTTTAAATCAGACACCTGGTTTAGACCCACTGATTTAACATTTTGTAGCAATGGTACAAGATGCCTAACCTGAGGTATGACCCCCAAACTTCCCATTTATGTTGGAGATGGTGTGGCCAACCTGTCTCCCTTGCGCATATTTTTTGAAACAGCAAACGAGTGGAAGGACTGTGGTTGGGTATGTTCAAAGTTCTGATGGAATTAACAGGAATTTTGATTACACCTACTCCTGCCCTAGCACTTCTTAATATAGGGATTGAACAATATTCTTTGTAATACGGGGCTCTATTATCAACTTTTCAAAATGTTACCAGTCAGGAGATAGCGAGTTTTTGGAGCAAGGTAGAGGTGCCAAATTGGTCAGATACACTTACTGTACAAGTTCAATTTGAAAAAATGTTTGCTTATAACAATGACCAAGCTGTTACATGTTATGCACTTTGGTCTCGTTGGTTATCCCATCCCAAATGCTTGGTTCAAATATAATTTTTTCTTCCCCTTTTCTGTGTGTTACTTTGTTATTTTGTTTTATTTTATGTTGTGTACAAGTTTCTGTTAAATGTATTTCGAACAAAAAAAAATCACAATAATAGATGCAAACTAGCCACAGAAGAAATGTAAGTTAAGTATTTAAAATGTTTTTTTTCAGCATTTTTTGTCCATAACCATTGTTTATTTACTTGGTGGGGGATGGGGGTCAGGTACTGTGAATAGCAGGAAAAAGTATGGGAGGGGATGGGGAGGGTCTGTTAAGTGGGTGGGGTTGAAGGTCAGGAGATAAAAAGATGCTTGCAGGTGGGGCTGTCAGTTGCCAGGGGACTTTCGAAAAGAATTCCCACCCACCCTTCCTTTGGATTAGCTTGGGAGGTATTCTGTCTTGGCAGCTAGGGTTGGTGTGTCCATGAGACTTTAGATTCCAGAGGGGAGGTGAGAACTCATCAGGGTATGAAGTTCCTGGTAAGGGGGAGCCCCGCATGACACTGGGTTGTTGTGGGGGCAAGGAGAGAGAAGGTGGTACCTGGTAATTGTCCCCGAGTTGGTGTGGTAATTGCTGGGGGCCTGGCTGGTTAGCGGAGGTATCGGGCTTAAGGGTTAAGGCAGGGGGTAGTTTCATGGACCTAATGCTGGTATTGGTTATTATCTTGGTATACTTGAACTGTTTTTAAATGATGTGTTGTGGTTATACTGTTAAGGTAAAAGCTTTATGTTGTTAATAAAGGGGCTGCTAAGGCCAATTTATTCCACAAGATGGTGTCAGTGTCTTATTTAAGGTGTAAAGGAGAGGTGTGGTGATGAATTGGTGCTGGCAGGGTTAAAAGTCTTCATCAGCTCTGCCCTGGTCTGTGAATTTCCTAGTATACCCTTGAAAAACCTTGCATTCTTTCTTTCTTCTGGGAGTGTAATTACTGTGTTGGCCTAGATCTTTTACCCCTCCCTTCTGCTCCCAAAATAACTTTAATATAGCAACCTGGGAGGAGCAAAGCGAATGCTATATAGTGTTACTTGAGTGACAGCTGGTAATCTGTGGTAGTGGCTGATATTGCATTTAAGATGGGGGCATTCAGCAAGTTTCATGACTTTTATATTTCTAGTCAAGGCAAGCTTTTACAGGTAAATAGACAACCTAGAATATGTTTTACCCACATATACCTAATTTGCAAGATTGTTTTTGAAATGAACAATCTGGTGAAAAGGTCCAGTTTACAATGAGATCTGGTTTGTTACACAATGCCCCGTTATGCTAGCTGGTTCATTCTCCAAACAATAACCAAACATTACAAACTAGCTGCAATTTGTTCTTTTCAACATTTTCTTTTTCTCTTTTTAAAACTACACTAAAACTTTATTACAATATCTGATTACAGGTTTAAAATATATGTGATTCACCTTTTAGAATAAAATCATACTGTATACTTACTTAGTATATTTTATTTTTTTATCCTACTAAACATTACATTTTTTTTTACCACTTTCAGCCTGCAGGTGGAGTGCTAAAGACAACCTAAACGAGCATTTAAACCTTGTAGTGAGTAAATATAGCCTCACTGCATTGGATTTTTGTTTTAATTTCCTGCAGTGCAGTTTTATGATGTTGCTTACTTTAAATATATATACTTACCACTTTTTACATTTAGTATGTGGTGCTTATCTAATGACCAGCCACCGAGGTTTGAGGGATCTAATTCAAACCCTTGTAATGCTGCTGTTCTCTTCTCCCATAATATAAGTCCAAGGCAAGTTTCATATTCAAAGCCAACAGACACTGAAATAAACAGGCACGATGAATTACATTTTCCTGTGTTAATGTACATAACATTGCTATGATATATCCAGAACACAAATTAGAAAAAGAAACATGCATTTTCAATATGTGACATAATAAATAAAGACTTTTTATATTAATTATTAAAAAATGTTAAAAAAGCTGTATTAGCAATGTAGGATAATTTGTAAATGAAAGCTTTTTTATTAATATTGAACAACAAAATTCCTAAGGAAGAAATCCTAGCAATGAGGTTGTACCATCAAAAGTATATATCTTATTCATTTTGCTTTCCAATTTATTTGTGAGGCTATAATTTGGAGATGCTCTTTTTCCAAAGGTCTTAAGCTGAATTTTACAATACTATCTTGTTAGCAACGTAAGGTTGGAAAGTGCCATGAATAGCTTTGTTGTTATTGATAACATTAAAATTAGACATGAGTGAGAGACTAAAAAGGAATTTTTAATAATTAGAATAGTGATTAAAAAAACTCGCCAGTGCTTGCAAATTTTCACTTGCTCATTTTGTCATGATCTAAATTTTGCTTGGGAAAAATAACACTGCTAACTTAGTTCTAAACATGGCAATTTTCAGGACAGTGAATTGAAATTGCCAATGGCAAAAGTAAAACTCAAGGTGCAACTTTGTCTACACTGCAAACTAACTGATACAAATCATATATCCCACAGTTTAACACTAAAGCATTACAGTGAGCAGTCATTGTGGATGTTTTTGCATACAGTTAGGGATGGGGCAGAGGGGGCGTTTCACTGCCTGCCCACTACATGGCCTTGCAGTGGAGGTGACTGTTTGGTGGGCCTGTTCTGACTTACATACAAATTTTACTTAAGAACAAACCTACAATGCCTATCTAGTATGAAACCCTGGGACTACCTGTACTAGTAAGAATAAGCAGGTAGTCTTTTACGAAGACACACTGGATATAATACACATTAAAACAAAAACAGTGAATATATTAGTTGCTATACAAAATATTTTGAATACTTTGAGTATATTCACTCTTCCATTTTTAAATATTTTGTTTACCAAGCTTGCATACCAACATCAGATAGATAGATAGATAGATAGATAGATAGACAGATAGATAGATAGATCGATAGATAGAGCCCAATTACAAATTCCATATGTTTAAAAGGGAAATGTACATGTGTAGGAACCATCAGATTTAAATATTCTCTGGCTTATACCTCTGAATTTGGCAGGTTAGGCTGGTAATGATATTGCAACAACTTGCAATATATACAGCAGTTGCAAAATCCCATGTACAAAATGGAACATCAAAGAAAGGTATCAAACACAGCCTGCTAAAACAGTTTTATTGGGGATCAGTGGGGAAAAATTAGTCTTCTAAATTTGTGGCCAGTGGATAGAATGGCCTCCTTACAGTTGCTTACAGTTGTACCTAGAATATATAGACAAATTAAAAACATCTTTAGAATAATGCATCTGACTCTACTAAATTGTGTTGTCCAGAATCATGCAGGCATCATCAAATTGGAAATCAGTCAGACACTGGAGGAGCCCAGAGTTGAGAATACCTGATATAAAAAATTAGTCCTGATAATTTAGAACACAAGATGTTGCAGTAGTGTACTGTAGGTTGGTGCTTTGATTATTTTAGACATAGTAGCCACCATTCTCTTGTAATAAACATATCTTACTTCTAATTCATTAAATTTGAATTATGTAATATAGAAATACACTGAACAAACATCACTTACCTACAGCATCTGAAAGGCCATACACTCTTTGACCATAAGCATCACTTTTATCCCAAACAAATGTATAGGCTAAATTAGGTGAAGCTTGGAATGTTTTCTGGAACAGATGCCCTTCAACAGCAACCATTAAATGGACTTTAACAAGATTTACAGGAACCACAGACTGAGTCATTGTAATTTTTAACAGGGATTTGTATCCCGGGGTTCGAGAACTCAAATAGCAAAGTCTGAGGTTTGAGCCTGGCAACTCTATCTCTTCATGAAGAACCTAAAAAAAGGAAACAATAAATATGAACCAACTTAAAAAGTATGAACACAATCAGGTCGATTTTATTGATCTGAATAAATAAGTGAATTAATTTGTTAATGTAATGTTACCTCCCATTCTTTTTTCAAGAGGTTAAAACAAATAAATAAAAAGCTGTGCTCAACTCAATAATAAGCTTATTCTTTTGTAAAAACTGATTTGTTTTTAAATTAAATGTCAATTGTAATACTATTTTTTCTATTGGAGTTTGTTAATATGAAAAATATACTAGCACACATTTTATTGTGACGTACACATTATTATATTAAATGATAGATAATAAAATGCCTTTGTGCTATATAGGAATAATGCTTATGCTATGCATTTTTTCTGCTTTCTTCAACTAACATCCCCTGCTCATGTTTTGCCACAATTCTGCCCCGTCTTTTTCCTATATGGTCAGTTATCTGCTCCTATTTTACCTGCTATCCCCTTTCACCACAACCATCAAACCTGCATTATGAAAATCCTATACCCATTCAAGAAATGTGCTGTATGTATTGGGCCTGAACATTTGACATAAGGTTTTTTTCTCTGAAAACAAAACAAACCCATAATTTGAGCTATAGTCGGCTAGTGTATAAAGCAGGAAGTTGCTACTCACCGTGTAAATTAACAGACGTACCATAAGTTACATTAGTTAAATGTCCCACACCTTAACATGACAATGGGGACACTGCCTGCTATGTTTTTTGGTTTTTCTTTTTTTTTGATAATGGGCTATAAGCCTTAATAACAGCACATGACACAAACTTGTTACTAATGTTGTTGAGGCAATATAAGACAGGCAGTGTTCTATGTGAGCTGGTTATTGTACACAGTGGGCCTGAGCTTTCATAAATCAAGCCAAGAGTGTAGTGGATCTCTGCTGTGTTCAGTTAAAGGGCTTATTTTGCTTTGAAATCAGAATTTCCTGAAATTGAATTTTTGCCTCAGTTCAGTCCAACAGACCCCAAACCAAACTGGGGCACATTCCACCAACACCAGTAAGAGGGCACCATTAAAGAAATAATATGTCTAGCAAAAATGTTGTCTAAATAGGCAGCAATAAATACCATCGTGCTAAATCACCAATACCAGTTTACCTAAGTTAGCCCAATCATGAAAATCATTTGCTAAGATTTTATAAAATTCATCAATTTTGATATACATATTGTATTACTTAATAATGCATTCTATGAATTCTGTTTATTATCTGAATCGCTTGTTGGTATACTTCTAATTTTAACAACTAACCTTGCTACCCTTATTTTCCTACAATAAAAACCACAACAGAATTATTGCTCCAGGAAATATATTTTTCGTAAAACTATTAGACAGTTGTGAGATTCTGAAGTTCACTTTCTAATATATAAATGATAAACCAGTATTACAGAATGCAGCTTTTTTCTTGTTATCTGTATATGACTTTTTGCATTAACCCCTAGCAATTTAAGATGTAACATACCTTTAGAAAATACAGTTCTATCGAGACTACATTGTATTGCAAACCTGTAGATGAAACGCTGCATTTCCAGTGAAAAAAACAGAAATGAAATCTTGTGATCCCTTTGAAACCATAGAAATAACTACTCTGTGCACTGTCATTGCATATTACCTATTTTCTTAAAACTTCATTTTATGTTTGCATTAAAAAAAAACAAAAAAAAAAAAACAGTTTTTTATGCTAAATAGTAATACCTGTGTCTCTGGAACAATAGGATTTCGTCTTGGAGAGGAACTGAAGAAGGTGGAAAGAGGAGAAGAGATTATAACTGGATCAGGTCTCACAAAACCACTTAAATCACAGCTAGGAATAGTGTTTTCCTCTGTCTTCATTGCCAGAGTATCCATGGCATAAAAGCTGTTCCATGGAAGCCAGACTGTCCTCTCTTGGTTCATGAAAGGAGCTCTCTCAAAGTGAAGTGTAAGGGATGCTCCACCATTAGCTATTAAATCAAACCTAGTAAGAAAAATTTCTTCCATTAGAAACTATTCTTTCATTCAAAAGAAATATGTGAAATGGTTTGAAAAAATACACAACTGCAAATCCTCTACATTTGGTCAGCGACATCACTGCAGTGCAGGGGACCTATTATTAGGGCTGAAAAATAAGGGGAAACCTAACGTTCCCCTTAAAAATACACATACAAATTTAAGGCATCCCCAAGAATTGTATTTAAAGGAATTGTGTATGTTCCTCGAACCTGCATGAAAATACCATCTTTATGTAATTTAAATTAAAAAAAAAAAAAAGTTGATACATGACCACCATTGTAGTGCATTACTCCCCATATCTTTTCTTACAAGTAGACTTTAGTCCAGAAAAATAATATTTCTGTCTAGCCCATAAACAATATATCACACTCAAACTTAAGTTAAGTAGATCACCAATGTCATCATATTGGGGATGATATGGTATTGTCCTAATAGACAAATCCATTTATTACTAGCTCAGTGGTAGTAAAGAAACAAAACAGTATTTTTATACAAAGCCAACAATGTTATGTGATTGCCAATTTTTTGGCATGAGAACATTTCTAGGATATTTTAAGGGAGCTTCCCGAAGTCTTATGAGACAGTTAAAGTACACTGCACCGTTAGCACTATCTTTTAAAATTCATCCCTATATATGAGATTATTAGGTGGCCATATAGGTTATTAGGTACCCATATATATTTTTTTCACTCAAGATTGTGTAGTCAGCGTAGAGTAGGTCATACGTCTGAGTAGTCAGTAAACAGGTAAGTTATTAAGTGAGGAGTATCTGTAGACTTGTTAGCTCCTAAGATAAAAGTACAGAGGAACTGTATATAGAATATAAAATATACACTGCTTATATGAAGAATAGCTACTGCTTTGTTTGATCGTTTTTATAGAGTAGCACCTAAAACAAAGTCAGAGCGATGACCCTGAACGCTGAACACAGCATGACCTTGAAGGCTGATAAAAGATCCTTGCTGTTAGAACCAACTTGAACAAGAATCCAAGATGGGGGATAGTCATGTTTGTGCCAAAAATGTTAGACACATGCTTTATCCACCCCATTAACTGTTTGTGAACTATTATGCTTATATGGACTTCTGAGTATACAGTATTGGATAGTCCGCTTAATGACAACTAGATGATGGCTTAAGCCCTCTTTTACAGGAGTGATTCTGTATGCCTATAAAGAGTGATGTATTTCCTTGTTTTAGTTAGAATCTCTGGGTTTTAACTGCTAAGCATTCGATTTTCTCTGTTGCAACAGCAAATCTTCCTAATGAGGATTTACTATCTCATCTTTGATGGTCTGTTTGGAGACCCCCCTAAAAAGAACCAGACACTCCGGATGTATACCAGTATATACTGTACTAGTAGATAGGTTTAATTCATTTTATTATTGAAGAATTTTGGAAAATTCTTAATAGGAAATAGGAAGCCTATTAAAAGCACCAAGAAGCATTTGAAAAATATATAAAATGTTTTTATTTAAATTCACAAAATGTCATTAGGAGTGATGTATGTTATACTAACATGCAATTTGTTGAAAACATATTTAGGCTTTTCTAACCCTTTATTTCTTATTATGTTCCTAATGAGCCTAATATTAGTTACATGTTAAAAGAACATGCAGCACTCCTCTCTTTCAGATGAATGGTCTATTATTATTTACCTTAATAGTGGTATTAACTTCACAGTTAATGTTACAAAAACAGTTCACATTACATATGTCAGAGATTGTATTACACCCCAACCCCTACTGTGTCTAAATGGCACATTTTTGCTAGTTAATAGAATGCTGAACCAATATCAATATATTTTACAACTAAAATGCAGACGGCACTGCTTACTTAATTTTAAAACTACATGCAATCTTGCTTCATTTCCTAGTTAATTACTGACCTGGAAAATAATCATCAGGTCAGGCATCACTTTCTGCATTTGTTTTTATGGCCAGAAACTCACTATGTGGTGACATCAAGATAAAGATGACAAACAACCACCTTTAAAAATAGGTCAGCAATGAGACAAAGGCTGATATTTAGGTCCTCACAAGTATTCTTTATTCTATTAGACACATATGGGTAGCTAGGTATACTAACAGACATGAGAATGCTGTCCAATTCAGACCGTTCACCATTCACCAAGGACCGTTCACATATTTTACATTTTGTAGGGTAGTGCAATATGTAGTTACAATACAGAATATGTTTTGCTGCAGTGTTAATTTTTAAAATCTTTTTATTAACAGTTTTATTACATAACATGTAACACAAAACAATAGTGGCAAAAACTTGGCAGTCTGGTATACAATACCACGCACAGTTTAGAAAATACTGAACACAATAATAAAAAGAAAGCAAAAGTGAAAAACAGAGAAAGCGTGGGGAGGGGGCAGGGAGAGCAGGTCAAACAAGTCCACATATTTTATTGTATTTAGTGATTCTTTAGCACAGGGATACATTGAGAATATACCATGTTGAATGTCTAAAAGGTCCCAAAATTTTATTATGCACTGGTGTAAAATAAAAAAGAATAATAAAGAATTTTTAACAAAAAATTTGTTGACATGTTTGATGTCATTCATTTCGGCATCCAATGCCTCTCTAAAATACGGTTTTAAGAACCTCCGCAATTTTTTTTATCTTTGGAGGGAGACAATTTATCTACATGGTGAGCAAAATTCTTCTGGCCACCAAAAGACATACTGTAGTCCAATCCCTCTGTCCCCTGTTCTGGACAAAATCTGTAAGATTATCCCAGCAACCAAATAGACATAGACTTGGGTCACCAAGGATAAGATCTTTTGTAACTGCATTTACATATTGTAGTACCCATTGCCAATAATGTGTAATTAGTGGGCATGACCACAAATGATGAACCAGGATGGCTGAAGGTATTTTGCAATTTGAGCAATGGAAATCTGGTACATTTCCCATCTCAGATCCTTCTAGGTCTGTACACCTTATAGGCTTGGTGAAAGAGTCTGAATTGGGTTTCCCTCCACAATTCATTGACTATAGCCTTTATCACTGTTTGATAACCCTGAGCTATTTTGTCAGGGACATCTTCAATTTATAATTCTTCGCCCTATCTGCCCACATTAGTGACCGCCAGAGGTTTAATAAAATAATCATGTATCAGTTTGTAAATATAAGAAATGGAGGGGGTTAGAAAGAAACAGTAGGTTATCATACCAATTGTGGCTTAGCACACCCTGCATATTTCTAACCACAGATTTAAAAAAAATTGTTACTTGTAGATAGTAAAGGGGGTGGGTGGGAGAAAAAAATAATGGAAATAATTTAATTGTGTTCATTTTAATCATTCAATCAATTTCAGACAAAATCATGGAATAAAATATTGAATAACCAATTATAAAATGAAAATTGAAAACAAAAAATTGAAAACAGTTTACCTTATATACTAAGTTAAGTGAGCATCCACCTCACAAGGTAAACATTTACTTTGCTATGTGCAAAGTCTCTATTTCTTTCATAACTTAACCCTTGTGTGGATAAAATTAACTAAACTGCATGTGCATACACTGGTCCCTTATTTGTGTACAAATATTTTTCTCCGTTTATTTATTATTTTGCTTATGAGTGGCTAAACAAAAATGTGATTTGAGGTTTATCTAATGTTTCATATAGAAGGACAACGAGCACTAGAAGTGTCTTCTAAAACCACCTCAATAGGACAATATTCGGCAGGCAGTTGTGTCAGCTGATGTAAATGCAGGCTAATGGGAATTCCTACACCAGATGCTGTGGTGATTATATGACTGTAATTGTATGCAGTGAACATTGGTGTAGTAAAGTCCTGGATCCATGTACCCTATTTATAAAGCAGTGAATCTGATATTCCCTTAAAAAAATATCTGCTGGAGTATTATTTACCGCTTTTGAAACACATGGACCTGAAAGATTCACCACCAGGAAATGTCATGTGCTGCTTTTTAAATAGACCCCTACGTGTACTTAAGTTTACACAATATTGACAGCATGCAAGGTGAGCGTACTATCCATACTTTTGTTTATTTCACTTATGTAAAACAGGAAAGGCCCAAAGTATAATCAGGTTAATTGATTTGTTTTTAAGTCTGACATATGCTCCTAGCAGACCTCATTAAGCAGAAAAAATAAATATGGTTAAAGTTGTTAATACCATCACATAGAATATATAAAACCTCAGTTATAGAGTATTGTTTTCATGAAATTAATTTGCAAGGTGATAATTCACCTTGGTGAGTGAACTGCCTAACTGCCGGTAGTAATTTACCCTCAATGTATCCTGTATGCATCTCATGAGTTAGACATGCCTGTTCTAATGCAATGCATACAGAGATCTCACTCTTTGCACTTGTTCAATACTTTTTTACCTTTCACCCTCATTTACCCCATACAACTTCATAAAAATAAACTTCACATGCATCAAATGGGACTTTTAAAAACAGAAGGTAGAAATCTTTCTCTGATACATGCTGGGTTGAAACATGACATTTTACCTTGGCTGTAGCTATTTATGCATTAAAAAAAGTTATACATGGATTTAAAAAAAAAAAAATATATGTATAGTTTAAAAATAGTCTTTAAAAATGTAAATTGAGATTTTAAACAAAACAATAATCTCTGTAGCAGAACTGTATCTTTTTAAAACGAATTGCAGAAAATGGATGGCCAGATTAGCCACAATTTTCTATCCAAAAGGGACGATCTATCCTGTGGAAAATCCAATCACATTTAAACTAGAGAAAAAATTGTTTTTTCCACCTCTTAGTCTGCAATATCACCACAGTCTAACAATCACATACTTTTATGTGAACCATGAAAAAAGAGCAGTGAGATTGGTAATGTTTGCAGTCATTGGCCTTAACGTTTGTATTTTTAGTTTAGAGCTTTTTAGTGGTTTCAAAAAAATACAATTGTAGTTGGCTTACCTTAGTAGTGTGTGTGTGTGTGTGTGTATATATATATATATATATATATATATATGGATGTGTGTATGTGTATATATACAGTGTATGTGTATCAATACAGTATATATTAACTATAGAGACATGTCACATTACAAAATCTAAAAAAATGCACATTACTTACGTTCCATCTTGACGTGTAATAGTATAGCCATATTTAGGATATTTCACAAAAGACACATTGACGCCAACTAAAGGTGTTCCATCTGTTGTCATAACTTGTCCTCTTATCAGTGAAACAAGACTGGAAAAAATAAGGCTATTAATACTTAATTATGAGGAAAAAAGCAAAATGCATTACCAATATTTGTATACACATGGGGCCTGATTTATCAAAGCTCTTCAAGGCTGGACAGGATACACTTTGATTAGTGAAGCTGGGTGACCCAGCAAACCTGGAATGGATTTCTATTTCTGGAAGTCATTTGCTATTTGCTAGTAAATGTTTTCAATTCTGGGCCAGATCCATTCCAGATTTGCTGGATCAAGCAGCTCATTGATGAAAGTGTATCCTCTCCAGCCTTGGAGAACTTTAATAAATCGTGCTCTTTGTGCATGTTTTAAAGCTAAACTGCTGTAGGATTAGAGATGCTAACTTTAAAAAACATGGCATTTATTTATGATAGGCATACAGACATGTTATAGCTGATCTCTCTGCTGAAAAAAAAAGTTATTACCCAACATAAGTGTTTAAATTATAAATGTGAAATATTGGAGGCTGGAAAATACCATAAAATATATTTGTTAGAACACTTTTAGTCATCATTGAAACCTGAGATTCTCATAATGCTTGAATGTACCACCACCCATTAGAATCTTGTTAGGACCTACATTTTAAACTTTTTTAAGGCAATTGTGTTCTCCAGTCAATGCAAGTTCATTAAATCATGAATCAAAGCACACTGTGAATGCACTTTTTATTGCATGTCAGCATGCACCAAAATAACATAGAAAAAATTATATTAACATCTTGGCCTGTATGTAGTCCTGGAGGCATGAACTTGGACAGTCCTACTATACACCTCTTTCAAAAAAAAAATTAAACCTGCAAAATATTTTTTTATGACATTTTAAAACAACAAACTATATTTGTGTAATAATTTTTGTGCATTTTATTTTCTTCTAAAATCTTCAGATAAATAAATTAACACTTTTTTGGAGAGGATATTTACTTGAAAAATGTGAGTCTCTAGGACAGTAGGTAGACAGACGTAGGGTAGTTAGGGAAGTCTCCCCACAGGTACACAGACACCTATAAGCAGCTATTTGTGACACTGAACTGACTCACAGGCTTACCACAGACAGATCACAGTGAAGTATGCCTCACTATAGATAATGGAATCCTTGTCACAGTACTGCAAATCAATCCCATGCAGTTAGCCGATCAGTCTGTTATGCCATTAACTATTTTTATCAGTGAATACCAACTGAAAAACTAGTGTTATCTTCACATATTTCTCTTAATTGGAAGTGCAGACATATGTTTATAACTGTAGTAATACACATTTTGGTCTGCTTTAATTCACACTTACATAAGAATATTTTATCACTATCTAATTGCTGAGGCCTAAATTTTTTTTTATTCTGTTTCCTCACATAATGATCCAGGGTTGCAATGCAGTTTTCTCCTGGGAGATAAAAACTGTCAATTTATATTTCTTTCTTTAGCAAGTTAAATAGTAGTTAATGGTGGAGAAAGTGTGGTGCCAAGTTATTACCAGCTTTAACAGGTTGTAATGTTCTCCAGAGTCCTGAACAATCCCAGTTGACTTTGGTCTTTAGACTGACAGTTCAAAAACCCTCTGCAGGATGTGTCATAGCCTCAGTAAATTGACTTTAAACCAAAACTAAACTTGACTCAGTAATATAAATACTCTGGCTGCCTTATGAGCTAATGCTGCTAAACAATATTAATAAACAATAACGGTCTGCTTAAAATGTGTTATTTACATGGTTAATAAAAGTGAAATATGTACAAGGGCAACATAGTTTAGCTTTATTGTTCTTGCATTAAATCATTTTAACAATGAAAAAAATTAGAATTATTCCAGTACTTTTTATTCTTACTGCAACTTGCCATAATCCTTTCATTCTTTTAGCCAGATGTTAAGATTGTCTCCTGAAGAGGTTGTTATACATAAAAAATTAATTACTGCTCTAAATATTTTTTTATTGCAAAAGCATTGTTTCTGTGAGTTTGAGCACAGGAAGGACTGGGATTCAAAGCAGAAATCTTGGAAAATCCAGCTGATTTTTCTTTCACAATCTGTCAGACCAGGCAGGTGGGTTAAACAGTTATATTCTGTATATACAGTTATATGGTGTATATTATTATGTATATATTGTCAAGAGCTAAATATGATAACAATTTACTCATCCTCAGAAAAGGAGTGTTTCCTCTCTTCTTTCCCTGTTAAATAATCACTAACCACTAACACCAGTGATCTTTTAGGAGTCTGTGAGTGGCATTCTTGTTATTGAATGACCACTAACATTCTCATTGATCATCAAAGAATTCCTAATTTCACTGACCACCAATGTAAGAGGCATTTTTACTTTTACTAACTACCAATGATAAGGACCTTTCTCCAAATGACTATTAATTGAAGGGGGAACTTCTCCACTGACCTTGAATACAAAAGGTCACATCTCCACTGACCATCAATGTAAAAGGGTAGTTTCCAATAAACTTTAAGGTGCGTGTTCTCCACTAACACTCAGTGTAAACTGATGCTTCTCCACTGACCACCAAGATTTGCCACTGTTTAGTAATGTAGATACTGTAACAAGATGGAATTTATGATGACAAATTTGCAGGGTATTTGGCATTATCTATCTCGAATTCTCATGAAAAGGGGATTAAAGGGCCAGGATAATATTAATATTTGTATTGATGCAGAATTGTGGCATTCAATTTGGGATCAAAGCCCCGAGTCTCTTGGAAGAGGAAGAAGGAATGGGTGGGCCAGGCACTCATTCCTTTTTCAGGCTAGAAAGTAAGGGTGGCTCTGGAGAACCTGGCTCAAAATAAAAATGGCAGCCGTATTTGAGACAGGGGAAGGTGCAGACTGAGGCATAAAGGCTGCATGAAGCCTGTGAGCAGGGAGAAGGTCTCCCAAATTTGAGGTCTGTGGGACCCACAGAGTAAGCCAGGGGGCACAATTAGGTGGTTTTCTTGGCATACTGTGGATGGCTTTGATCCTGTGCAAGGGAAAACCTTGGTTTTTGCTTTGTTTTTGTGCAAATAAAATTACATACGTCCATCAAGTTTATCCACTAGGGAAATAAACATATCCAAGATAAAATCCCTATAGACATAACTGATCCAGAGGAAAGCCTGGTTCAATTTGCTCCAACAAGGGTAAAAAATCCTTCCTGATCTGTGAGATACTGTTAGATGTCACCTGGATCAACAGTATCTGTTGTCTTTACTTTAAAACTTTAATACCCTGTTAATTTCTGTGCTTTGGAAAAAGCATTCAGCTTTTTTCTAAAGCAATATATAGAAGTTGCTAAAACTACTTCCTGTAAAGAATCCCTTCCTCTAACAGAGAATAAACTTTTTCCTCTAGATGCAAAGAGTGCCTCCTTGTCCTTTGTAATAACCCTAACGTGAATAATTGAGAATCAAATTCTCCATGGACCATTGAAATATGTATATAGGGTGATCGTATACCCCTTAATCATCTCTTCTCAAGAGAGAATAAGTTCAGTTTAGCTAATCGCTCCTTATAGCTGAGCTTCTCCATTCTTTTTATTAGTTTAGTTGCCTGTCTCTGCACTCTCCAATTCCACAATGTCCTTTTTTATGTGAACTGGCCCCCAAAATTGAACTGCATATTCCAGATGAGGTTTTCCTAATGTTTTGTACAGGGGCAGGATTATGTCTGAATCTCTGCAGTCTATTCCTCTTTTAAAACAAGAAAGTACTTTGCTAGCTTTACATGCAGCTTGGCATTGCATGCCTATTATAAAGTCTATCATCTACCAAAATCCCCACATACTTTTCCATTTTTGACTCAAGTGTGTAACTTTATGTTTATCAATATTATATGACATTTGCCCAATCAAACAGTGCATGCAAGCCTGCTTTTAGATTACAGGCATTGTGCATGTTAAACAATAATGCTCCAGATTCAAATTTTGTGCAGAAAAATGGGACTGTTTAGGCATAAAATAAAATTAAACAATAAATTCTTTAATAGTAAACCATTTTAAAACCACAATAAAAATTTGTACAATTTTTTATACAACATAAACAATATCACAAAGATTATTTTCATTGTCGCTAGACAAGGATCTCTTTTTAACATGTGGTCTCTTAGTTGTACTATTCTACATCAACGTGTTTCCATGTAGTATGGACAGTGCAGCATGTAGGACAACATTGAATGAACAGAGTATTCCCTATGGGGGTTTCTAGTGCTTTTACTTCCATCTTGAATTAATTGGCTCCTCAATTACATCTGCTGCTTTTGTCCAATTTGCTGCTACCATCGTTCTCCATTCTTTGCTGGGATCCAATTTCCAACTGGATAAAGTAGTCTATTTTGGTTATCAGTGTTGCACAGTAGTCTCTAAATTTTGATTCATCCTGAAGAAGCGACTTTATAGTCGTGAAACAAGTCAATGTAGAATAGTACAACTAAGAAACCACATGTTAGAAAGAGATCCTTGTCCAGCGTTTAGAAAAAGAATTTGTAATGAAAATGTTCTTTGTGATATTGTTTATGTAGTATAAACAATTGTATAAATTTTTATTGTGGTTTTAAAATGGTTTATTATTAAAGTATTTATTGTTTAATTTTATTTTATACCTAAACAGTGCCATTTTTCTGCACAAAATATGAATCAGGAGCACAAAATATGAATATCGATTAAATTAATTGGGATGTGGCATTGCATCTTTTAAATGCCAATATTTACTGATCAGCTAATCTCCATTGAATTACGAGTAATTCTCCTGACACTGAACCATGGTAATGTAAGGGGACACTTTTCTAATGACCGTAAACCGACCAATATAAAAAGGGAACTTCACCACTGATGAGCAATGTAAGGGGGCTCAACTCCACGACCAATGTAAAGAGAATGTAAAGATAATTTCCACTGACCACCAATGAAAAGGGAAACTTCTCCATTAAACACCAATGCAAAGTGATCAGTGTCACTTTTCTGGCTTTTTTTTTGTTTTTCAAATTCTGATTATAACAAACAATATATTTTTGTTGGGTAGAGAAGGGGTGAAGGGGTAGTTAAATAAATACCAATTAAATATTGCAACATAAAAACAAAGTGCAAGTGCAAAACTCATAAGGATTTTGCTTTTAGCGTATGTTATTTACGGTTTTCCTTTTGAAAAAAAAACAAAAAAACACTACAGCTGGTAAAATAATCTTCTTTTAAATAAACTTGATCTGCTAAATCTGTAATAATCTTTCTATTTTGTACCTGCTGTTGAATGGATTTTCTCCAGGAATGATGTGTGTACTGTCTTTCCCAACCAGGAGTTTTATGCGGTCATAAAACGACTTTACTGCTGGTGAGCCTGACTGACTTTGCTGGATGATATCAAGAGGATCACGTGACCCACGGCAGAGCAAACTTGACTGGCAAGTTGTTTGAAGACAACAGTCTGGGTCCAAACAGTCCACAAGTCCATCTGTATTGGATAAACAGATATAAATAATAATTCATTAGGCAGATGTACATAAAACACAGTAGGCAGTTTATATCATAATTCTACAGTGTGAAGAGAGGCAATGTGAACCCATGTACAAATCAAATATCCAATAATACGCAGAAGGGTTGCTTGAAAATCATGTTGGACATTTGCTGTGAACACAGTTGTACCCAACTTTAGTAGATTAGACCCTTTTGTGACCTAACATTAGTCTTCACAGTAATTTTGGCAAATGTTGAGGTTATATTTCCATACCGGCTAATTTATTTTTGGCTTGCAGACAAAGAAAATACTATTTTTTTATGGAGTAAAAAAAAGCTTTGCATGCAAATTCTTGTTGAATTTTTTGTTTTTATCTTTTTTTTTTTTCTTAACAATTTTCTAATAAGTTTTGTTCACCAGAAGACATTGTCAACTTTCCCATTTTCTAATTTATAATCATATGTAATGTGGCAGAACAGGAATTTTCTCTATACATTTTAGGCTATATCCCCATAGTTTTGTGAATATACTATGAGCCATATCCCAATAGTTAGATATGTATATATTTTAGACTATACCCCCATAGTTATGTGTATATATTATAAGCCAAATCCCAAATTGTTAGGTATATATGGTATAGGCTATATTCCCAATAGTTAAGTATAATTAATCTATGCATGAAGGTATGGGTGTGGATATTTGTATTTAAATATATCTGTTTACTCCTGGTCTGTCACACAAACCCCCTGGAGCATTCTAAACAATAGATAGCTATGGTCTCCCAAGACAGACCTAATTACCATTACTTCAATAATTTTACAGGTCCCTTTTATCAAAGTAGTATAAAAAGATAAATGATACCAGCACTCTGGAATAGATATATGACTGTATATATGAAATAGGATAATAGCCCCATTCCAACATTTTCTGACACTTACCTTATATGCCCCCGACTGTGCTTCCCAAACAACTCCAGACACCTTGGCTCTATAATTTCTACATCAAAGCTGGCTTGGAGGTTTCAATTAATTACTGAAGCTAAAAATTAACCAATCCCAACCTAGAGGAATGCATCAGCCAATAGCTGACCTACACATCTCATCCATTAGCTAATCCAAAATATCTAATGAGACCTAATAAGAATTAACTTTATAAGACTGAGAGCTGGGGAAATGGAAATAAACAAGAAGTCTACAGAGTCAGAGAGAATGGAAGTAAGGCAGAAACAAGGAGAAGCAGGGGTACTGTAAAGAGCAGGTAGCTAGACAATTGTGTGACAAAAATTGATTTATACATCAACCCCCTAGCAATCTAATTCTGCCCGTATTTCCTCACAAAAAGTGTTAAATTTTTTGCATGGAAATTTATTTTACATTGTAGGTCTATATTTCTTAGGCATAAATCACCGAAATATGTCCAATATTTAATAAATTTATTATTAAACTTTAAATAAAATATAACAAAAATCTGTTAAAATATAAAAAAAAAATACTGATCCATGTAATATAACTGTACAGTAGCATATATGATATATATATATATATATAAATATAATATAATGATATATAAATTATATTAACAATCAATTAAATCCAATACAAAATTATTTGAATTTCCCGCCGCTCCTCACGCCCACACCAACGTCATCGGGAAACCCCAGAGATCATCTCTGCATTCGCCGGCTGGAGATTGGAGGGAGAAGACGTGTCCCGAAGACTTGCGGGGACCAGCAGGACGCCAGGGGACGACAATGGAACAAGATAAGTGTTTTTTTTTAAGTTTTTAGCGACCCCGAGTGTAAATTGGGATTACCGCTTTTTGCATGGACAATCCACTCTGAGTCACACACAGAATTACCGCTAGGAGGGTTAATATTGTCTTCTTATATTTCATTGTAGGTGCAGGGGTTTATGTACTAAGAACTATCTTTTCTTTTTTCCGGATTATTTGTTGATTTGAGTTCCAAAATATATATCTGACAATACTGCTGTGTATTTTTTTATGTGTGTTTTTTATTTCAACTGTTTTTGTGACTTGCTATTATTTGTAAATGAACTTTCATTTGGGGAAAATATATGTGCATAGATACTATATAGATACTATATAGATATTATATTCATGTTTATAGTTACACTAGCTGATTACCCGGCGTTGCCCGGGTATTTATTTATAGCAATCTTATATTATACAGGAAAAGAAATAAAAAAATAGTCTTAAATCAAAGATATGTATTTTTTCAAGTTTTAAAAGAATAAGTACTATATACAATTTAATTAAATTAAATAATGGCATATGTTCCAGTGCTGTTTTAAATGTTTTAATAAGAACATTGTGCTCATGAAGCATCCTATGTAACTTTAAGACAATCTAAAATTTGGTTCCTGAGATGTAGGTGCACTTCTGGTCAGTTTCTTTTAGTTAATTTTCAATAAAATATAGTTGTAGAAATTTTGGTGGTTGATCTGGCAGCAGAAGTAAAGATCCTGCTTTATAAATCCAGGCTGTTGAACAACTGATGTGGCGCCAAATGATGTCATTTGGAAAAATGAGTTGTATTTTCCAATGTTATTAAGAAAATGCTTTGACTATTTGAGGTATTTGCTGATGTGTAATTCCAAAGTTCTTGTGTTGGTGTTTCCAGTTGGCTTGACTTTCCCTTTGTTGTAGCAAATACCAGGAGACCCAAATTGAAACTTTTTGGCTTGACAGTAACTACAAACCATTTTCATTTTTCCGATGGTAACACTTGCATGCTGCGGGTTGTCTTTATGTGGATCATAGTAGAATCCTTCCAATGCTAAGCTAAAATGTTGTGCAGTCCGTGAATCTCTGGCTCTTTTTCTCATTTCGTGTACTCGGGTCTCACACTGTTGTACTGTCTCTGAAGCTCTAGATGTAGTAGCTCTTTCTCTCATTTCCTGTACTCGGGTCTAACGCTGTTGTACTGTCTCTGAAGCTCTAGATGTAGTAGCTCTATCTTTCCTATCCTGTAGTCGGGTCTCATGCTGCTGTACTCCCTGAAGCTCTAGATGTCGTAGCTCTTTCTCTCTTTTCCTGTACTCCTTCCAATGCTAAGCTAAAATGTTGTGCACTCCGTGATCATCTGGCTTTTTTTTCTCATTTCCTTGTCTTAGGTCTCATGCTGTTGTACTGGCTCTGAAGCTCTAGATGTAGTAACTCTTTCTCTCATTTCCTGTACTCAGGTCTCACGCTGTTGTACTGTCTCTGAAGCTCTAGATGCAGTAGCTCTATCTCTCTTGTCCTGTAGTCAGGCTTTATGCTGTTGTACTGACTCTGAAGCTCTAGATGTAGTAGCTCTATCTCACATTTAATGTAGTTGGGTGTCACGCTGTTGTAATGTCTCTGAAGCTCTAGATGTAGTAGTTCTCTCGCGCAGCGTGGCAAAGTCTTCCATACCTGTGCTTGGGATTTGCTTGTCTATCGTGTTGTTTCATTTTTTTGGCTTGATTGCACTTGGCCAATTGCCTTACGTTTTCCCAAAGACGTTATTACGGGCCAGAAATTTGTAGGCGTTATTACAGGCCAAAAAAATATGTAAGCAAAAGGCACACTGTCACTGAGCAATACATACACACATACATACAAATATACCTCTGAGAAATACCACAGCTCTGCACAAGGATCAGCAGTGCACTCACATGAGTCTGAGTCATATGTCATGCAAGTTTAGTTTAAATGTCCCGATGCGATTCCGAGTGATCACATACACACATCTATATATATAACACATACATACAAAGATACATCCAAATATAGCTCTGACATAAAGCACAGCACTGTACAAAGATCACTGATGCACTCACATTAGTCTGAGTCATATGGCTAGCAAGTTTGGTTGAAATGTCTCTATGCATTTCCTAGTGATCAAGAAATATAGCTCTGACATATAGCAAAGTGCTGCACAAAGATCAGCGGTGCACTCAAATGAGTCATATGTCTAGCAAGTTTATTTGAAATGTGTTGATGCGTTTCCGATTGATGGTGGAACCTTGCAAGTTTGTTTGAAATTGTACCAGGGTGAAATGTCTCCATGAATTTCCTAGTGATGACATACACACATACATACAAATATAACTCTGGTATAAAGCACTGCACTGTACAAAGATGACTGGTACACTCACACGAGTCTCAGTCATATGTATGGCAAGTTTGGTTGAAATGTCATGTGATTTTGAGTGATGGTGTACCATACACACATACATACATACATTCAGTTATATATATATATATATATATATATATAGTTACATAGAAGGTTAGGTTGAAAAAAGAGATACGTCTATCAAGTTCAACCACTAGGGAAATAAACATATCCCAGATATAAATCCCTATAAGACATAGTTGGTCAAGGAAGGCAAAAACACGCTGGTACAATTTGCTGCAACAGAAGAAAAAAAAATCCTTCCCGATTCCATGAGGCAATCAGCAGTTCCCTGGATCAACAGTCTCTGTTATCTTTACTTTTACTTTTACTTTAACCTTAATACCCAGTTATATCCTGTGCTTCTAGAAAAGCATCCAACTTTTTCTTAAAGCAATCTATAGTAGTTGCTGAAAGTACTTCCTGAGGGAGCCGATTCCACATTTTCACAGACCTAACAGTGAAGAATCCCTTTCTCATCTGGAGCTTAAACTTCTTTTCCTCCAGACGCAAAGAGTTTGACAATTTCATTCTTTCTTGAATATTTTTTTCTAGCAAAAACTCCTTTATGTGGTTCTTTATCAAACTCCCTAGGACCTCTTCAACTATGGACGTTAAACAAACCTGTCTGGAGTTACCTGGTAATGATTTGCTCCCTTTTTGAAGATAGGAACCACATTGGCCTTTCGCCAATCCATCGGTACCATGCCAGTGATTAGGGAGTCTCTAAAAATTATTAAAGTTATTAAATTAAAATAACCAAACTCAGCTCTTTGAGGACACATGGATGTAATCCATCAGGTCCTGGTGCTTTGTCAACCTTAATTTTGCCTAACTGTTTCTCAATCATATCAATTTTGAGCCATTTTGACTAATTTAAGGCAGTGCCTTTGCTATTATTAATTTGGACTTGAGCTCTGCCATTTTCCTTTGTGTACACAGAGCTATAAAAAAGTGTTTAGTAAATCTGCCTTTTCTTTATTCTAAGTTACCAACCCAGAGACATCCTTTAGGGTGCCTACATGCTCAGACCAGATCTTTTTGCTATTAATATATATTAAAAAACGTTTCGGGGTTTGCCGTACTTTTTTTTGCAATCTGTCTTTCATTTTGAAGTTTTGCACATTTTATCTTGTTTTTACATCTTTTTGTTATATTTTTTAGAGTTTTCAAACAATGAAGGTGACCTTCATTTTTTATTTTTGCAATGCCCTTTTCTTGTTCCTTATGGCTTTCTTAACATCAGCTGTGAGCCCCATAGGTTTTAATTTGAAACATTCCCATTTCTGTTCTGTGTTCTTTGAGGACAATATTGTCTCCCAGTCCAAGTCACAGAGATCCGCCCTTAATAATAAAAAAAAACCTTTATAAAATTGGCGATAAAGACACCTCATGTTCATTTTTAAAATTTTCTTCCATAAGTCAGCTTACAGCAGCTGCATAATACCAGCCACACTGACAATACCAAACTCTTTTGACAACATCATCCTTATGATGTATTGAATCTCTCTAAGACTGGAGATAATCCACTTTTATCAGTGAACCTGGGCAATCCAAAACCTGGAATGAATCTATTCCAGGATTGAAAACATTTGCTTTTGTATCACCCAGCTTGATCACTGATAGGTTCAAATACAGAAAATGCACCTGGGGTCATACAGAGAAGCTTGTTAGATATAGCTCAAGTGATTTTACTCAGTATGTTGTTTTTCTCTATTAGTAATGTACCATTAATAAAAATGAATGTAGCTTAAATTATATACAAAACAGCTTTTTGGCAGAAGAACAGTGCTGCTAACTAACATGCATGTCCCTAAACAGATCCTACTATTAAGTTCTAATTACTATAAACCATGACTGTTTAATTAACCACATGTTAACAAACACAGCCACTTTATACAGAGGCATGCTTTACTTCTTGTGGTAGGGTCCAGGTAACCTGATCAGATATTTTCTGTGCTCTCTATAAATGCTGTTTGCACACAGATCCCCTTTTTAATAAACAGTGTTTGTATAGCTATACATATTACGCAGCTCTGTACATCACAGACAGATACAAACAGTGACACAGGAGGAGGAGAGCACTCTGCCCAAAAGAACTTACAATCTAATAATCACAGGTACAGTTACAATAGCTGTAAATATCTTTTAGCCAATAATAGTCTATAAATATCTTTAAGCATGGTTGTGTAAATGCTATCTGTCTACCTTTCAATCCATCATCCCCTCTCTTTCTCTCTTACTAACCTCTTTCCTCTAGACTGTAGATCACACATCTTAATGGCTGAACACAACTTTGTAAGGTGTGATCGTCTTCTATTTGAACATATATATGTCCCATTACACTTTTTATTCTGTTGTGAACTCATTATTCCCTCATGACCTCATAAACTGTGGCATGATAATGGGCTTCTGCACACAGTCTCTTTTTTTTTAAGACATTGAACTTTAATTTGGCACACCAATATCCCAGTGGCCTGTCAGTCAAGAGACTCACATCAGTGTGCCAGTGAAGCCCCCTTGGATATAGTCTGACATTGCAATCTGCACTAAATTACCCTGTCACTGCCAATCTTACAGTTATCTTGCAAACAATCAAGCAGGCAATCAAACTACTCTGAAATTGTCAGTTCAGGACTTGGAAGGCTAGTACGTCTCCATTCATTACTGGTAAAAAAAATATAGCTCTTTTAACATTAAATGAGAGATTCATAAATTTTTCATTTCCACCAATATACAGGGCAGCACGCTTTGACATCTGAATGTAGCCTTCAAGACCACTGTGAATTTGTTATACCTTGTGTCAAAAAAGTACCAAATATGTATTTCTGTTGCTGATGTCTGTTCATAGATGGATAGCTATTAGCTATGTACATTGCATGGTGTAATCATTATACATATCAAAGCCCCCCCCCCCTAAATGATCTATAGATCTTAGCAGAAAAATTAAGGTTTCTCACACACTTGAAGAAGACCTTGCACCCTTGCAAATATACTAAACCCACACAACCAAAGCCATGCACTTTTCATGTTATTGTTCACTGCATTCACTCATGTCCTGCTGTCTTCTTTCTCTCTTCCAGCTACCATGACAATGCTTGTGACAGCCCCCAATCTCACTGCAATATCATCAGGAAGTGTTCTGTGTTCTGAATAAACTAGTGCCCAATCGGTACATGCTTCAATCGGTTCATGAGTGAGATCAGATGCTTTGTTATTTATAATTGTGGAGTGCCCAATAATTATGCAACACCCGATATCGTGCATGCACAGAACAAGATTGGGCACCTCTGTCTGCACCCTATTCTGCTGTTGTCAATTTATGATTTTACAGTAATATAAAAACCATTTAGTTGTATTATTGAGTACCATTTTTAAAGTACACCTGTAAAAAGTGTAACAGGAAGTTGGAGGTTGGTAAACATGGTAGGGCAAAGGGCACACCTATTACCTATCAATCTCTATGGTGAGAACCTGGACGTGGGGGCACACAAAGGGAAAATTATAGTAAATTTTAAAAAAATAATTTCAATATGAAGCAGTTAAAAATTTAAATAAAAAGAAGGGTGGCGTGCTTTAAGTGGTAAAAAAAGAAAGAAAGCACACTAGTACAGCAGTATTTATATCTATCATGGCGGAGGAAATTGTCAGAGAGTGGCAACATTTAATGGTTTATGTGTACTGGTTAAAAATGGTCATCAGGTATCATAGGCCTAGAATCACAGGTCTTGAAGTGAAGTGACGTAAAACCTAGATAGGCTGACACCCACTGATAACATGGATCTGTATAGCGCAGATGGACCAATGTAGTACAGCACTTCATCATATATTTCAAAATGAAAAGTAGGTTTTTGCTTGATAGGTTACATAGACCCTTTAATCATAGTCACAGATTTTCATACATGCATTAAAAAAAGATCTGTCAGAGAAAGGGTTAATGTGGTTAGCTTAGCTTCGAAATGCTAGGTCCCAGGTTCGAATCTCGTCCAGGACACTATCTGCATGCAGTTTGCATGTTCTCCCCGTAATGACATATGACTATGGTAACAACATTAGATTGTGAACCCCTTTCAGAGACAGCTAATGGGAAGACTATGAACTTTGTGAAGCTAGGTAAATACTTGATAATAATATTTATTTGGCAATGTGGTATATCTTGAAAATCAGGTTTAATGGCATTCAGCTGGACATATTCTGACAGGGTTTGCATTAGAACATCCAGCACAGAACATTAGAACATTCATCCCAGCACATTTGTTTTTTAATTTAAAAGTTATCAAAAGGGTTAACTAGTTTCAGTGAAAAGGACTAAATATGATTTTCTATTTTCATTTATTATTTAAAGATCACTGCACTATAATTTAAGCAAGCCACAAGTATCTTGAAAAATATTCTTATGAAGTACTGTTCAGCTTATTAAAATATGAAATAATTCATGATATGTACTGGTCAATGGAAAACAGCATTACAAATCCTATGATAATTATAGCTTTTATTGGATTTCACTAAAATTTTGGTTGGCTATGCAATTAAACCAACATACCAAATCAAGAAAAATTCAGCAAGGGGTACCTTAAAAATGTGCATAACAATCATCTTATTTCCATACACATGAAGGAAATAAATAGATTTAACTGGGATAACGCTTATACTTGGAAAATGTGAAGAATTTACACATCATATGTAGATTCACAGTACAATAAAAAAAAATCTGCTCCCTGAGGCAAGATTATCTATGTAACTTATGAGAATAGTGATTAACAAATACTGTATATGGTTCAGGTTAATAAATAATTGTGCCATTTTGTAGTATGCAGTATAATATCTGTAGTAAAATACTGATATGACAATCTGAAACCTGGATCACAAACCTGGGCAACCTAAAGCAGAACTAAACTGAAAAACAAAAAATGGCACTTACCTTTAATTCCCCTGATCCCTCGATGAGGTTGGACCTTCCCTTGATCCGCTCCCACGTCGTCCTGGAATTCCTCTTCGTTCCGGAGCTGAGGAGATGCCCAGCAACGCTATCTTCATTCCTCACTTCCATCTTCTTTTTGGCGCGTACCCGATCTCGCACTGCACAGGTGCAAGTTCGGATAACATACCCGCTGTAAAGGGGAAGAAAAAAAGAGCCAATCTCACTGCACATGCATGAAATCATCATCTTTTTCCCTTAGTAGAATAAATGCCCCTTCTACGAATGCCCGAGATTACGGCATGTGCAGAAGGACCACCCAGAGCCTCCCGGGATGCGTGATGTAGGTATCCTGAGGCGATCAGGACTGAGATAGGAGGTGCTCTTTTTTGCGCTTAAAAAAATAAAAAATAATTAACATTTTTGCTTTACAAATAACGGTTGTCTACCCTTTTATGTAAAGTGGAAATGTTGAGTTTAGGTACTCTTTAAACATATGTAGTAACTGAAGTGTGAAATACAAGACCATTAGAATTTTTTACTTTGAGACAAAGACATGTAAAATGAAATACAAATAAATAAAAAGTAAAGTTGGGAGATTTAGTTTTTTTGTATGTTATGCCAAACTTACACTTTAAAGAAAAGTTCCAGTAATTACCGGCACAGTAGAATTAACGCTGAAATGAGAACACTGCCTCAGTGTTTGACCCTTTCAAACATTGAGGCAGTTTATGATGTGTGTGATCCTGCTAACATGAGGAGGGAGCACAGGGTAGCTTATCAGTGTGCTGATGCTCCTTAATTGTCCATTCTAGACCAAGTTGTACCAAGTTGTGCTTATTTTGGGATTCTGGCCTGTCCTTTTGTTTCTGATTCTGGTTCACTTCTGTTTAAAATCTTTTAGTATTATTTGTAAATTATTATTTGTGATTTTTTTTTAATGGTATTTAAATATATGTGATTATATATTTAGCGCTGGACATTAAATTAGTTTTGTATTTTTTGGGGGAAATGTACTGGGGAACCTTCTGTATTGTTACCCAGAAGGGATGCCTGTATCACAAAAATGGCTGCATGTTATTACAAATCTTTTGTTTATATAATGTAAAAGTATTTAAATCGTGTACTGCTTGTCTGGAGTCCAGTTTTATTGGCTGAGCCAATGTCCTACTTGGAAGTGAGCTAAAAATCTTTTGGCAGTTTCTACACCAAAGTGCTTAAATAACATGATTTGTTACAATACCATTATTTTATTTTAAGGACTGCTGCTTCCAAGCTGTATTTAATTTAGATAGATTTTGCTGCTGCCTTTGTTAAACATGTACTCTACACTGAACATAAATGTTGGTTTATGCTTTTGTGTTCTAATATTAGATTAACAGTGCTGAGGATTTCTATTATTTTTTGAAAACACAAGGAAGCAATTAAGTTTAGGTGCTGTTGTTGAAATGGCAACAACTGACAGCTGTGAATCAAGTGAAAAAATAATTGAAAAAGTATGATCCATACTGGTGAGCTGCTTCTGAACAGACATGCATTGTAAAGAGATTACAGGCATGCACACAATCTCTGTAAACACTTTAAATGGAGAAGCTTGTAATTCAGAAATACTATTATATGCTTTGAAAAATGCAATTCCATCAAATCTGTATAGGAAACACTGCATGGAAACTCTTTAAATTCACAGAATGGTACAGTTTTGTCTATATAGTGGGGTGATGTATTGAACATATTATAAACCATTATACAAAGGATCATCAAAAATGAGAGTTAATATATAAATGTATTAAGAATATTTTCACCCAAAGAAAATCTTCTTTCTAATCTATTCTTCAGGACTAATTTACTGAGCAACCTTACAGTCTTACAGTCTTAAAGCGTACTTAAAATTTAGAATTTTCACCTTACATAAAAGGGTAGACAACCCTTACAGTCTTAAAGCGTACCTAAACACAGAATTTTATCCCGGGAGGCTCTTGGGTGCTTCTTCTGTGCATGCCCAAAATCTCAGCCCTTTTGTCAAAAGGAAAAAAAATTGCTGATCTAACGCATGCGCAGTGAGATCGGCAAGTTTTTTTCGCATCTACAACACCCTATCTCGCGCTTGGGTCGGGTGACATAGGAAGAAGAAGCAGAGGAGATGACAGCGCTGACCCGAAGACCGATGCCGGGATGAGGCGGGACCTGATAGAAGAGACCTCCGGATAAATCAGACTTCCCTGCGGGATTGAAGGTAAGTGTATTATTTTTTGTTATGGGTAATTTTGAGTTTAGTTCATCTTTAACCTCCCAACCGCTAACCCCGTACTTTTTCGTGCAAAAAATATTTGCAACGATGGATAACCCTGTACTTTTTCGTCTATATTAAAATCCCACTTACCTGGTCCCGCTGTGTTCATCCAGCGTCGGGTCCGTGTTCCAGCGTCGTCCTCCAGCGTCGGGTGTCCTCTCCTTAGAAGAAAAAGCCGGCCGGCTTCCTCTTCTAAGCCGGCCGGCTTAGAAGAGAAAGCCAGCCAGCTTAGAGGAGGAGGCCGGCTGGCTTTCTCTTCTAAGCCAGCTGGCTTCCTCTCCCTCCTCTCCCCCCTCGTTCTGTCCAGCGTTGATCGCTGGACAGAAAAAAAAAAAATACTCACCTTCTCCCTCTGCTCCTCCGGACACGTCCGTCCCCTTCCTTGTTCAGCCGACGAGTGCAGTGACGATCACCGGGGTTTCACGGGAGGGAGGCGGGGCGGGAAATTCAAAATTTAGTTCCTTTGTATTGAACTCAATACAAAAAAGCTGTATTGAGTTCAATACAAAGAAATCCTTATATAATATATATATAATTGTATTATATATATATTATATAAGCTACTGTACATTACATT
>NC_092859.1:55028542-55051022 GCF_032062135.1 Pyxicephalus adspersus
TGTAAGTTACAGGTCTACAATTTAAAAAAAAAAATTCATTAAAACCTGTAACGCTTTTGGAACAGAAATCTAGACCTCAGTGTAACGCCCAGGTGGTTAAGCACTTGAATCATCTTTATAATTTTAGCCACTGTGTATTTCTAAAATACTATATAGGACTGACTTTTACTGTTGTAAAATAACATTTTAGTATATAAAATAACACCAAAGTCAATTTGCGTGTTAAACTATGGATATTTATTTGTTTTATCTTTACATTCCTTTGTAGGGGTCTGCTTGAAGCCAACTATGTATAATTAAATTAAGTAGCTATGAAAATCAAGCAGACCATGTAGACAACCTGTCCACTGTATTTTCTTACATAGCACGCAAGAAATGTATGTCAACATAGTATCCAGAATCAGGTAGTGTGCCATATATTGTATAAAGAGCCATGGGAGCATGTCATATATATATATATATATATATATAGCAAAGTATACAGACCTAGATTTACATGGAGTATATTATATATATAGCACACTGACCAGACATTATTCACACATTGACCACAGATATTATTAGGCCCATTATTCATAAAGTACCAACAAATTACACATTGCATAGGGCTGCAAGTAATAAAAAAAGAAGATGGCGGCACCTAGCGCGACAGGCTGAAGATGGATGCAGGGACGACTCTTAGACCCGATGGAAGAATCCATGTATTTTTTTTGTTTTTGGGTTGTTCTCAGGTTTACCTCCTCTTTAAAGCCTAACTAGACAATCAGTTTAGGTCAGTTAAATATATTGCAGTTTTTTTTAAACTAAAATCTTTTTTAAAAGACTGAATGTGGGGAAGAGGCCATGCCTGTTAACACTGGGTCTCCCCATGTCTATGGGTATAAAAAGTTAACATTGTGTTAATGGGTGACCTCACAGCGAGTGGGGGGTACTTCTGCCCCCTGGACCTTACCCCTTCAAGATACTGTATACTACATAAATGCATGTGTTTCCTATGTTTTCTTGTACAAAAAAAAATAAGGACTCATTTTCTACACCTCCTTCTCCTACAAGGGAAACTGTATTCAACTTACATTATTCATCTTCACATGAACATGGTTTATGCTCTCCCAAGATGACAATAGAGTTTGATATGCCATCGCTGTTATTATATGTTTATTTTTTTGTAATGTGTGTTTAAAAACCTTTAAATAAAGAATGCCCCACTTTTTCTTGATGTCCTAAGATGCATGCAAAGATAAGGGTCTGGTTGAAATATTAAGGGGAACGCCACACAATTTTTCTCTATTTAAAGGGACAGTAAATATTTACTCATTCTTTTTATAACATAATCCTGTCCACTACATCCTGGTTACCTTGTTTTAAACATACAGTTGTGATTTGCTGTTTTAATAAAACAGGCAGATCTGTTATTTTGATCAATTGCCATGCCTCACAAAATAATATGTTAAGGTGTGTGTTGTGACAGACTGTAAACATCTGGAGGGCCCTGGATAGATATCCCCTGGTACCTGCAGGCTTTTCCACCAGAATGAATGTAGAAATGCAATTTTAGTGTTTTTATGTTGTTTAAATAAAACACATCTGCATCATAAAAATGTAAAGACAATCCAGATGTGTTGAATAACTGCCCCACTATATGCCCCTATGTGTTCTTTCAACATACTTGAATATTTAGAAAAGTGCACTATATTCCGAAAGTGCAGTATATTTAAGGATTAATTTTAATTGAGTGGTTGAAGGTATTTATTTACTGCCTTGAAAGTCCCTTATGTGCTGTTTCACAATACCGCTTTATGCATTGACATACCTCCTAGACCTAGTTGTAGGGGAATGCCTTTTTCTATCTGCTAGCTGAGTTGTAATTTTGTAAACTGCAAATAAAGTTGTTGAAGTGTTTCCTGCCCCTGATAGTGGCCTTAGAAATCCCACCAGGATATAAGGAAATGCAGGAAGTACAGGGGCAGAGATGAGAACATGTGCTCAGCCAGGGTAGGTGCCTGCATCCCTTCCAGAAGAAACTGACTGTCTTGTCTGTGTGTAGTGCAGTATTATTCTATTACCTGTTATTAGAGATCACTCTGATTCTATTACCTGTTATCAGATATGTACCTATTATCTGTTATCAGAGATCACTTTGGGAAATCCCTACTGTCAGTGTATCAGCTACATACACAAATATATATTTGCTCTGCTCTTTCAGTTATCTTTGCTGATCTGCACCCTCTGTCTAGTTACATCTAGCATAGGTTAGGCATCCGATGGCCCATAGGTAGCAGAGGTCCGGTGGAATTGGCAGATTAGTGTGATTGCTAGGGACTAAGTGGTAGTGCAGATAGATTGTTCCTGAACTCCAGAGACTTTGCCTGCATCCCCACAATCCAGGATCACAGCATACAGAGCCCAATATTCAGTTGGAGGATCTCCTTGCTGCTGTTTCCAGAATCATCTCATCAGGACATCTTTGTTACAATCAACTCCAGAGGCCTCTGCAACTCATCCTGACACTGATCATAACTGGATGTATTTGTGGTTATAGACTGTATATATACCCGGGTATATCTGTGCACAATTCTCCTCAGGACTCTGCCATGTGTACTCATTGATGTTTATGGATTGTAAATATTGTTATTGTGAGATTGAGAAACAGCACTCACTGTTCAATGTTTGTAATTAAATATAGAACTGTCGTTCTGCATTTCAGGCACAAGATGCCGCTGTTTCTTAACACAGCTAAACAGGTTGCCAGTATTTGTATATTGATAGGAGGTGTGGTTGTTCTGAGAAAGAGGAAGACAGAAGACAGCAAGCAGGAAGCAGGAGGGCAGGCATCTTGCAAGGACTGTGTGTGAAACAGAATCCGCTCGCATCCAAGTGTCAGCCCGTCCTAGAGTCTCAGGAGCTGTGGCTGAGTGAGGCTGACCACCGTCCAAGGCAGATCCTGTCCAGAGGAAAAGGATTGTTTTCCAGAAAGGCTGAAAGGAGCTGAGGAACGGAGCGCTGTCTGTCTTGCAGGACCTCATGTTTGCTGAAGAGACTTGTTGTTCAGTTTAAAGACATCATTGGATCCAGAATAGGACCCGGGTCAGTAAAATCGTGCACGCGCCGCATTATAGGATTGGCGCCCGAAATACCAGAGACTGAGATTAGACCTGCAGTAGCTAGTAACTTAGTGTCTATGTGTGTGGCAGGTCATAAGAACCAATTTTGAAAGAGGGCGCTGTGCTGTCCTGTGGGCTGAGTGTATGTAATGTAATTTTCTTTGTCTTTATATTTGGAATTTTGTTCATTGTTATATTACTCAGTAAAGTACGTTCTGTTTTACATAAGCTGGTGTCCGTGTTGTCTTCCCTGTTTGTGACTTCGCTGTATCCTAGAAAGCCCCCGCTACACGGCTTACATTATTACTGTTTTAAGATATAAAGCTTACAAATACTCCAACCTGTGTCTTCATTTAGCTGCAGTGGTTAATGTTGTATGCTGGGTGTAGTGGTTCCTCGGGTTCTGATTATATTACTGGTATTAATTCTGGTTAATGTCCCAAGAAGGGAGCCCCTCTGCTAACAGAGACCCTGTCCTGGGTGGAGGCACTGCCAACTTTATTATTATACTCACTCTTCCACATAGCGAAGGCCCAGGATCATCCCTGTTATCTACAGGTTAGCGCCATAGCCTGGTTTGTGGGGGTCATTTACATAACAGGGTTAAACAGTCTTAGAAAATGATATGCCCACATGCTTTAATAATTTACCCAGCCAAAGATACAGAAGACAGATCCATCGTGATTTAACATGATTTAAACAATAAAAACCAGGCTGTTGTGGCAGCATACCTTATATAATTTTGTAGTTGCTATTGTTGATAATAGAGTGATGTGGCAGTATTGTTTATTACCGATCAGGAAGATATTTTTGAAACAGTATATTCCTAGCCATGATATGACCACATAGATGAATATGCAAATTCCCACAAAGCTTGACAATGCATATATGGCAGCTTAGCTGCAACAAAACTCTGTCTTTAAGACCTAATACTTTCTATTTACATTAATTGAATTGGTTGTTAGTTCACTTTATTCAGTAGCAATCTATTGACTGTTTTATTTAAAGCTTTTATACTTAGCATGACATCATTGGCAATATTTCATGCATTGCAATTCAGTGATGCCAAGATTTTTAATCAAGAGATTGTAAAGCTTTTAAACAGTGTCTTCTAGAAGCATGACTTTCTTTATGTAGCAATCCATCAAACAAGCACTTAAAATAGTATCTGGGTTAGTGGGATGATAATTGTATATAGTTATGCAAATCAAAACCTGTTTGTTTATTCTTTTCTGCATCAGGTGCCTTACCTAATTGGTTTTATAATGTTAACATAGTGTACTGTTTAACACTGAACATGCATATCATCGTGGTGTCAGTAGTTTGGGCATTAGTAAATTGCAGATCATGCAGTTCATTTAAGAAAAGCAGCCCTGTTTTTAACAGAAACACAAGCATGAGAATTCAGGTCAATTTTTAACGGCATAACACTTACACAAACACATTTAATTTATCAGAAATGATTTTATGTTTTTTTTAAATGCAATACTCAAGGAATGAAAAGGGACAGTGGTGAAACATTAATCACCCAGCTTGCTGTCATTCACACAGCAGTAAGAAAAAAAGACATAAGAAATGCAAAACAATGAAAAAGGTCATTGTCATGCATGTTGCAGGGTGCATAGATAAGACTTTCTCATTTTAAGGTTTGATTTAACTTAATTGTATTACAGAGAAAAGGTTTGTTGGCTTTGAATTATCCAGTGCTTGATATAACCACAATCTGACAACCATCGGAGTGCTTGATTGAGAATTAGTTGAATATTTTGAATATCTTTAAGGGGGATTGATTCTTTCTGATGCTGCAAGGAATCATTTTCACTAACATGAATTTCTCCAGCTTGAAGAATATCAGGATATTCCTCCAACATATTCCTCTTCTCGGTTAAAACAGATAAAGAGCAGCAAACTGTGCCGATTCAATCAGTGGGGTGAGTCAAGCGAATATATATGTGATGCCTCTTTTTTTTTTTTGTTCTCAAAAAGACATCTTTTGTAAGCTTGAGCCACTAGGTATAGCAGTTATGAGTACACTTGGCCATTCTTAAGGACCTTCAAAGAGTCCAGTTTAAAAAAATGCAGGAAGAGAAAGATCATTAAGGCACCTAACAGGGTTAGATGTTGAAAGTTATCTTTATTTCTACCTTTCTTAAGGGTATGTTAAGACATGCTTCTGAAAAACATGGCTTTTAAATGCTCCTGGAAGCCTAATCTGCAAAAAAAAGAGCTTGACCTCATGAACACATTTACTCCTGATTTAAGAAATCTTCAGCATGTATTATTATGACAGAAAGTTTTGTATATTCTTCTGCCTATATTGCTTGCAGGGAAATGTAGCATTTCTAAAGCAGATGTGCACCCCCATTTTTGTGTGTAAACAGCTAAATGTGACCATCCACCAGTCACAACCACCACTTCAGAAACAGCCATAAGGCTTTATCAGAATCTGTTTCCCACTCAAGGCAACAGGCCGTGATATAACTGTGTAAACTTTCCAGGCAAATAATCTAATGCCGAATCAGAATGTGTTTTTTATTTTGTATGACTGAATGAATGACTTTCTTAAAAAAACAGACGTAGCTTCTAAAATAAACTAGATAACTAACAGTGATACAGTCAGGACCACAGACAGTAGAAAAAAGACATGTTCAAAAATGCTAGAAGCACAAAAAACTTCAGAGGCCAAAAATAATGAGGAGAATATGCATTTTGTTAGATATAAATATTAGGTTTTGGTGTAAATTGCAGCTGAAGGTTTGCTCCAAATGATTTTTTACGATTATTTAAAATACTATTACGTTTATTTAGTGGCAGACCCCCATGACCATCCCTTGCACAAAGTTCCAGAAGTTTCTACAATACACATCAATATGAGATACTTGTTGGAAATGTCCAGGGGACATGTAAAACTTTGTGTGCTCCAGATTTTCAAAAATGGCTGCATTCTGTAGGAAGGCTGTATGCGTACCCTATTAGCAATTCTGATTCTCTCTTGAAGAAGTCAGTTAAGGTGGTAAAGCAAAAGTTTTTATTTACATCAAATTTCTAGATAGAGAAGAAAATGTACCACCATGTCCAAACCCCAATAACACTGTATGATTCACAGCTGCATTAAAGCAGATCTCCAGCCAGACTAAAAACGAATTTCTATTACCCTCAGTCATTCACAGGCTAGTGACAAGTGGCATACACAGGTTACATACTTTGTTTTTGTTGGTGAAAGAGATTACATTTACAGTAGGCTTTGCACAAGGAAGTATAATACTGGCACAAGAAATACCCTACAGTATTTTGACACAAAGGAAAGTGGACTGGGTTGTTGATAGCATAGCTTAGCAGCTTCTTTCATCTACTAGAAAGCAGTTTCAGGATTTTGGGGGCCACACTAACAGTGCTGAGGAATGCATGGGGATGTACATTTGACAGCCAGACTTCAGAGGAAGAGTGTTGGGGACCACAGCTATTGGTTCTGCTTTATATATTCTCTTAAAAATACTATATAGCTAGATGGGCAAGGATACATGCAATTTAGAATACATTCAGATTGTATATTACAACAACTCCCAAGTCATATTTTAATTATACTTTTATTTTAAAGTACAAGCATATTTTACTGTGAATTATAAATATACTTGTTTTGCTAAAAAAGAAGAGAACCAACCAAGGACCCCACCCCCTTAGGAAGTCCTTCTAGAAAAGGATCAGTTTCCCTAGTCTGCCTCTAAATATTACCTGCTTTAAGCAGAAGAATCTGTGCTGCCTTGATTTCACACCTGAATACTCACCTAAACATCTGACATTGACCAAGCAACTGCAAAACACACACAGAGTATGAGTACTTAAGGTATGCCAAGTCCTATGTACTTTTGCACATCCATGCTGCACATTGAAACTCATTTTACCCTTTAGTAAATTAAGATGACTGTGTTATATTTTATCCCTTTAGTTTGCCATTTTACTGTATATGGGTTCCATGTTTCAAAACCAGATCACGTTTGGAACATTACACAACAGAAATGATATGAGCTGCTGGTGCATAACTGCCATTCTATTACACTCTTTGAAAGTCTTGATTTATGCAGGTTGTTGAGTCGTTTGACAAAATGTTCATCTAAAAGCCCCCTACGTTTGTTAATAAATGTAGCCGTAATGTAATCTGCTGTTAAGTGATATTTAATTAGGCTGTCGCATTTGCAAAGCAGAAAGTCCATCCAAATGTACAACTTTTCTAATCAATTAAGTATCAAATCAAGATAAATCTAGCACGTCTAATTTTAACCCATATATTAGTATATCTGTAACAATTTTCATAAATATTCCAGGAATATAAATAGGTAGTGCAGAGATAATAGATTTTGCTGGATACTGAGGTTGATTTCCATAACTAGTGAATTACAAAGGCTTCCCTCCCACTTCTAAAGATAAATGCATCCTCTGTGATCCATTAGCACATTGCTATTTACTAGACTTATGGCAGTGCAGTGTGATATAAAACACTTTGGACACTGATTAAATTAACTCATTCACTGCTAACATATTGTCAATACAATACATGAGCAACACAGTGAAGTATTTTTAGCTTAAAAGTTTTCACTGCACATTCGTAAGCTTTGATAACATATTTGTATCTGTATTTAACAAAATTACAAAAGTTAAGTAGCTTATTCTAAAAATATTTTTTAAGCTAATGATAAAGCATATTTTTATGATCCCAGCACAAGCATTGTTAAAGCACAAGGTTGAAAATTGCCAGCTTGCTGGAAAATAAATAAAGATTCGGGGTAAAGATATTCAGACATTATATAAAAGGCAATTAGATTTCCTGCTGTTTTTTGAAAACAGTATTATCTAAGCTATGGTCATAGAACTGAGAAGCAGTGGACGCAAAAGTCCCCAATAGCTTGTACATATTGAATATACAGAGACTACAAGTAGGCATTCCTGGACCTTTAGCAGGTGCTCAGGAAACACAATAGATTGACAAATGTTTTGGTGGATTTCTTTTTAAAGGTTTCTATATATGTACAATGAAGTGACCAAATAGGTTTGACCTAAGGGCTATGTTTATAAGGAAAAATATGCCTTTCACTGTATGGATTAAATTTCACATGCACACATGTATTGTACATATGCATATATAATTTATATCCAGCAACTCTATTGTCCTGCCTTGAAGCTCATCCAAACCAAAAAGCCATTACATGTTTATTGATGTACAGACAGGGCCTTGTTTCTGTCAGGGCATTATTGTACTACTCCTCTTTTAAACATGGCACTTTTATTTTCATTTTTGAAATATAGTTCATGGTTTGTTTTCACGGGGATATGTAAGGCTGATTGAATTCCTTCCCTCGGGCAGCAAAATTTGGGAAGCAGAAAATGATAAAGTATGACAGGAAACCAATAATGATTTAAAAACCAAGAGAACTGTCCATCTTTAAAAACAAAAATAACTACCATTGTCTCAACTACAATATGCCTGTACCAACACACCTTTTAATAGGAACTAATAACGGCGATCTTTAAGAAACAATGTCTAATTAGGTCTTAGTAGGGATCACAGCCACTTATGGTATAGGATTGGCATGTTGGTTCCTTTGTTCTATGTACAAAAGACTTCTTTCCTGCCACCACTGTAGTACATACAAAAGGAACCTAATATCATGCTAGAACACAAGTGAGAAAATATCATGTCAAAGTTTATCTAAAACAAAAACATTTTGTTTTATTTTGTATAGAGGGGGGTTAACTTGCCTATTAGATTTAATTGACCATTTGTATCTTATTTGGGTAATTTCCTTTTTTTCCCTTTTCTGTAGAGTAGACATGTAAGAGCAAAAATTGCTAGTGTAATAGATATGACTCTTAGACAGTTGTCCCTTCTGTTCCTGTTTTAAAGACATTTTAAATGTATCATTTACCTGGTAAAATTGGTCTTCCTACCTGGCACACAGACAGCAGTACAAAAAATACTTTATAAATCTATGAGAAAACTCTCTGTAGTCAAGAAATAAGATTATAATAAGGATTTCAGGGCTACGTGTTCTTGTTCTGCATTCTTTTTTCCATTGTTTTGGAGAACATTCATAGCAATAGTACACTGAAGCAATGTAGTAAGCAAGGCTTACAGTTATATTTGTTATTTTCACAGGTCCTTCAAATTTATTTAACTAATTGAGGTTATCATCTAGTTTTAAAAAGGAACACAAATTCTATGTGGGAGCACAAATCATAAAATGACTCAGAGCTTGTAAAAGATAGGCTTTTTGGATCATCATTATTATTATACCAGTTTTGTAGAAGTCTATTTATCAAGTAAGAAAAATGACTTCTGATATTCAAGCGATATCAATTTTCTAGAAAACTATTTTTCCCTAATATTCCTTATTAGATTTCAGACTGTACAGCGTGACATACTGTAGGGGAACTTCAAATTGCAGGAAATAGTGACATGACTAAGCTTCTTTAATCTTTATATGCAATAGGCTCTAGCCTATGATTGGTGAATTTATATTATTCATGCACTCTTTATTTAAAGTTTTATTATTTTTACTTGGAGAGCAATGGAGAGGCCACACTGAGGAGATGTCCTTTTATTTTTTTTACCTTGATCAAAGTTTGATAGCATCAAAAGTGGTTGATTGAGAAATTCTAAAGGCTAACAACTAGTCAAACCCTCAAATACCTGACATATAACCAAGGTGTAGAATAAAGATAGGTTTCCGGGTTTTGTATTTGACTAGGGATAACTCCTGGCATGCTTGATAAGAGAGTGTACAGAGCAAGCCAAACGAATGTATTTGACTTTATGAATAATTTATTTGATAGAAGAATTTTGCATTACCTTTTTCAAAATAAGCACACTGACAGTATTCTGCCCTTTGGCCTGTTAGTTGAGGGACAATTTCACTTTGCACCTGTAGGTGACGCTGTTATGCTTAAAGAGTGGTTTATGATATTCAAGCAGAAAATAGAGGCTCCATGTTGTAATGTAAGCCAGCATTTTACAGGGCTTCAGAGTACCTATTAGCATCCTGCTTGTAAAGCATCTTCCGTAAGTTTTTTTACATACTTTATGTGCTTATCATACAAATTTTGTAGTTATTTTTTAATAAAGGTGTATGATTAAAAGTTTGTTATATAGCACTGTTGTTTTATTTCTTTACGGGATGGGGTGATGGGTGGAGTAAGCAATTAGGCGGGGTCAAAGGACAATGGTGGGTTTGGTGGGATACGTGCGTGTTGTCCCTGAGCCAGTGTCTTAACGGCTGGGGGCCTAATTGTAGTGTGCAGGTATGTGACATTTAGGGATGTAGTGGTTCTGTCATGGACTGTCAAAAAACATGTGTTAAAAAAACTCGAAGATTTGGAATGTATCTGTTATATTGTGTTTGCGGTTGTATATTTTATAAGGAAAAAGTTAATAATGTTTTATATTTTGTTAATAAAACGCTGCTATGGCCAGTTATATCCAAGACAGGTCTCCGTGTATTTATTAAGGGTCATGGGTTAACGGGACGATCTGGTTGGCTGGCCGGCAGAGGTAAGACAACTTTGTTATCCCCCTTTACACTTGTCATGTAGGTGAGAATATGTATATTTCATCATTATTGTATGTACACATTCTACAGAGCGAATGTTATGTGCTTGTTGTGTTTATAATTTTTTTTGTTTAATTCCTGGTGCATTTCTATACTTAATAAAGTCACCTCAAACATAAGTGTTTTCAAAAGAACAGACAGCATATACTGTATAGATGCCTATTTACATGTACATGAGTGCTGACAGCAAGTACTGTAAATAAAAGAAGCCTGAAAGAAGGCTTTATTTATGTAGGAGTTACTGGTATCTCTTGCTTTAGTGATAGGCTTACCCGTCTATATTTCCCATTCAAGACCTAAGTGAAACCAGTGCAACTAGTTCAGTTTTCTTTCTTTCATTATAATGTATGCCCAAACTTAAGCTATACTGTAAGTACATTATTCCACTGACTTTTCGGCATGCCTAGCTATCCAATGCTCTGGAAAACAACAAAGTCAAGTATTTTTAGATGATACAGCCTTCTCATTACCATTGACTACAAAATGTTTTTTTAAGATATTTTCAAAACCTGAGTTGAATTGATATGTTCCTACTTTTCACAAAAAGGTACCTTGCTTGGAGAAGCAATAGTATACAACTATTTAGAAAAATACAAATATTTTGTTTGATGAAACTCACATAAAATCTATGCTATGTAAAGTTGCTAGATTTTTGTCCCTGAGACAAACACTCATGATTGTCTTGGGTAAGAGTTTGTATAGAAGTTGTTATCACCTGACAGATACAAATCAACCCGGCCACAACCCTAATTTAAGACAAAAAATATTGAACAATCAATTAATGGGCCTTTTAAAGCCATTTTACAAAGTCTATGAGATACAATATCTTAATATTAAAAAGCTTTATTTATTAAATCTTATTAAAAGATAAGAACAAATAGAAAGTAAAAATTATTTTTTTGAGATACCCCTTAAACGTATGGGGGGTTATTCTTTTTTTTTTTACACGTTTTCCAACTAACTCCGCTTCTTCAGGAAAATAGAAGATCCACAATCAGAGAATATTTTATAAACAAACATCATAGCATAAAGTATCTAAACAACCTTAAAAAATTCAATTTGTGTAACAACTGTTTGATGCATGAAAAGTAGCTTACATCCTGCATGAGGACAAACCTCTAGAATCCTTCTCACAGGGAATGGTATGAAAAATATATTGGAGTAGCGACGAGAGCAAGTGAGTAACAATTCTTATGAGGACAGTTTCCAACACTATCTTCACTATTTTCCAACAAGTATCTTCATTGAGATAATTTCTGTCAACCAATCATCAAGTAGCCTATCATGACAAATTCAAAATCAATCTTTTCTGAACATTGTTGAAATATTTAATATATCAATAGAGTCATGCTGCTCTATGTTGGATCCAGAAATAAATCTATAATTAACTAATACATATATATATATATATATATATATATATATATAAGTTTTCAACTGTACAAAACTGTACAAAAAAAAAAATTTTACTTACCTTAGCCAATTTCTCTTATATCTTCTCTTATTCAGTTAGCAGTCTTGCTCTTCACAGATGGACTCCCCACTACGAACCTGCCCCACAAAACTTTATGGTGGCGGCATCACACAGTGGGGGTGTCCCTCCTGTGGGACGTCGTAATCATAAACAGAAAACACGTGTATCTACGTTGCAGACCACACGTGTATTGAAGGACCATCTGTGCCGCTCGGAGCACCCATCACTCATACAGGACACAGAGGCATGCCCCTCACCCAGGAGCTTCATTACCTGAAGACAGTAATTGCTGATACAAGAAGGGATTCCCTCACAGATCCACCACATCCAGGATAATCCAAGAATTTAATTATACTGAATCAATTTTGCCTGTGTTTATATTTTATTAGGCAAATATTGATAGTGCCAACTAGTTCTCCCTCTCATGAATATATGCTTAACAATGTTTCTTATCCTAGAAGTGCAGATATTAGTAGCCTGATTACAGTCTGCTAAAGAATTAACAAAATTAAAAAAAAAAAAACAAAACATATTGGCTAAATGGCAAAACAATCAGAACACACTGTGATTTTACATTTACCAATACATATATATATATATATATATATATCTAACATCGATTACTCCTAAAAAAGTCATCATCATATAGTTAACTGCATGTCCAATCATGTTCAAGAGCACTTACAGTTGACAGTTTAAAAAAAATCTCCTAATTACATCAAAATCATAGTAGATCATGAATTTAGTAGTAATCATTTTAATCAAACTGAATATTGGTTGTTTGAGATATTATTTTGATGAAAGGGATGGAATGGTGTTTGAACTACCTTGCTTTTTGTCACCCACCTATATGTTTTTTATAAAATAATTTATTGCACTTTCAATAATATATGAGGTGAAATGTAGTTTTGATTGATTTTAGTTTAGATACATTGAATATTTCAACAATGTTCACAAAAGACTGATTTTGAATTTGTCATGAATAGTTTACTTGGTAATTGGTTGACAGGGTTTGTCACAATAAAATACTTTGATAAGTGTTGGAAACTGTCCTCATAAGAATTGTTACTCACTTGCTCTCGTTGCTGCTCCAATATATTTTTCATATCATTCTGTGTGAGAAAGGTTCTAGAGGTTCGTCCTCATCCAGGATTTTTCATGTAAGCTACTTTTTATGCATCAAATAGTTGTTAAACAAATTGAATTTATTCAGGTTGTTTTGATATTTTATGCTACGATGTTTGTTTATGCAAATATTCTTTGATTGTAGATCTCCTGTGTTCCTGATGAAGCAGAGTTAGTTCCATGAAACGTGTAGAAAAATATTGTGGACACCCGTACATTTAAGAGGTATCCTATTCAGGGAGTTTTTATTTGTATATGTGAAAATTGATTTTACTTTCTAATTGTTCTTTTCTTTTATTAAGATTTATTAAATAAAGGTTTTTTCATATTAAGATATATGATCTCATAGATCTCATGGGTAAAATGACTTTAAAAGTCCCATTATTGATCACTAATTTCTGTCTTGGGTAAGAGTCTACCATTTCTAGGAATATCTCCCAACATCACTCAGAGATCTGTCCTGCTGAATGACCGCTAATAATCATAGCTTTTTCCTATATAGAGATTTCAGTTGGATGTCTGCCACTCATTCTCTCTCCTCTTCATAGAACAAACAGCACCTACAGAGCTTGGTCGTTCCTACATTGCCTGGAAAAAAGATACATTCATTTCCAACAGTACTGATCTAACATCTGTACTTGGCTAAAATCTATGGAGTTTGTAGTTTAAATACTCCAACAGGGAGTTGAGTAAATACATTTTTTTATTTTTTTTATTCTTTTATGGAGTGTTAAATCAGTAAATATTTGAAATACGACTCAAAAAAACCTTCATTATGACCTTTGTCATGCAATCGAGATCTATAGGCTTTCCAGTGGAATTTAGCAATAAGTTGTGATTCAAGCGGGTTAACAGGTAAAACTACGGTTATCCACTGCACACAGGAGTACATAGAGTTACCAGCCTCACCATATCCATTTACCATGCCTTCTATCAGAGATTTACCAACATTATTCAGTTGTTGTACTTGAATGTTTTCTGATTAGCCACATGAATTTAACTGTTTTCAATAGAACAAAGATATGTATACAAAGAATTGTTCTAAGTAAACAAAGGTTTTCAGTGGTTACAAATTTGTGTGTAGAGCCTGCTATAATTGCCTCCTAGTCCTTTCTAAAATAGAGAATGATCACTTGTGTGACTTCTAATTCTAAAAGTAACATGACAATTTTGACATCTTGGTCATGTACCAGGCAGTCTTTTTTTGCTGGTTCCCACCACAGGCCCAAACTTTTTATCATTCATTTTTTTTAAACTTTTTTTTTATAATATTATTATAATATTGAAAACATCTCATTTGAAAGTTAACAGGGCAAAGCAATAGGTTTACCTGAGAGCCCCATCATTCTTTAAAAGTATTTTTTCTGCAACCCTTTACCTATCAACAAACAGGTGACATCTATCTTTGTTCTATGACACAGGAGGAGTTATTTTACTATTTCAAAATAAGCTGGTATATATAGCAAGTATAGGCTCTAGGCTTTCCTCTAGCAGGTAGACCAAATGCCGATCATTGTTTGAGTGAGCATTCCTTCTTGACTGTTTTTCCTATGGAAAAAGCTGGGTATATGAAGTAAGTAATAAACTAATTACTTGCTGTCAAGTACTGCTGACTTGCCACATAAATTCAAATCCATCTGGTTACAAATTTAACCTAATGTTTTAGCTACTTAACCCAAGGACAGGGCAAAATAGCTATTGTTTGTATAGCATCAATGGCTGGTATTCTTATCCCCCATAAACTATTTCACACTGAGGTATTTTAAGAGTTTTACGATGCTGGGTTTATTTATAAAATCAATCAAAAGGTATATTTTACTGTTCCATATAAATAGGCTACAGTGTGTGATGAGGATCTAGAACCAGGATCCCTGGCTGAGAATGATTATTTTAATACAGACATAAATGCATTTAATACCGAGGTATATTTTCCCCCCCAAAAATTATACATTTGCTTTGTATCTTATAAGCACTTTAGCTTTGACTGGATGATAATTTAACCAGTAGTACATCAAAGATAGAGAAAATAAAATAAAATCTGTAATTTTATTTTTTTTCTTTTCCAAAGAATAAGACTGACCAATTACTTTACAGATAAAGTCAGTTTAGTAGTTTCAGAGAAAAAACACTCTTTTTCACTCTGCTGTGCAAATAGTTGATTATACTGGTGAAAAAAAGGGTCCAGTTTAAGTTGCAATGTATGAAGTTGGTTTTCCAACAAATAAACTTGCTTTCAAGACCTCAAGAGATAATGGAGAGAGAATCCTTGATGCCTGTAGGACATCCTCTACTGTATAAGGAAGTATTCAATTTCCCTATTAGTGAAGCACAGAAAAGTACAATATTTATTTGACCACTGATGTCACAGAATGTGGGGAATATCATCTTGTAACATTCTGTAGCTTTAAAAGAAAATTACCCACAGGATGTTTCGAGCCCAAGTATTAATACTTATCTTCTTAAAGATAAATTAAAGATAACACAATAGTTCTTAAAAAAGAGTTGAAGGAATTTCTAATTTTAAGGGGGGGGGGCTTATTTATTCATAAAACATTCCCTAATAAATTATTGACACTGAAAAACTAGTATAGTAAGTCTATGTTTGGAGGATTGTTCACTTATTTTAGGCAGCTACTAAACAACTGCAAGGTAAGCCTTGTTGGTGGTATAGTGACTTCCATCCAATAAACCACCAGGGACTAAAAAATCTGCACCCTAATCAATGTTTTCCAATCACTTTAGATTTTGAATCATGATTATCAAAGCATTACCTGTCTAGAAACAATACTCAGTAGTGCTAAACTACTGTAGGCCTTCCAATTTCTACCTGTTACATAGAAAAAAAATGTCAGCTTTAAATGTAAGCCCCCTGCTGAGCTAAAGCTTGCTGAAAATACTAAATGACAAGACTGGCTTTTATACTGTGAAAAACAAGTATTATCTTAAATGTCACATAGCTTTCACAACATAAAATCAAAGCACTCTTGGTGTGATTGGTGCAAAGCGTGTCTATATGTGTATTTTAGAAGGTTTTTTTATGTTTTCTTTTTCAAATTTCTCTGGAATTTAAATCCTCAACTTCTACAGAGGTCACAGCACCAAACTAACCTCAAAACTGGGCTTCTAAATACATTTCATTAAAAAAAAATATATGCAGAATAATTGACTAAAAGCAACAATATTTGTCATGTTTTTTTTTTTTGCAGTAATTATCAAGGTTACTTTTTTAACTCTACCCCAATACAACATACTTCAATCTATTTAAATTAAAAGCTCTCCATGTATATGATGTATTTTTAAAATTATCTGGTGGTGAAAGCTGAATAGCTAGCAGTGTGGAAACATTTTGCATTTATAAAAAAAACTAAGAGGATATTGGGATTTAATTGTCTCTGCTGTGAAGATGCATTTTTCCACAATGTGTATAACTACAGAGGTGAATGAAAGCTTGTCTTTAGTCCTGTTTCAGCATATTCAGATAGTGTAATGTATACATTCACATGTAGACTAGCAATCATGATCCAATCAGCCTGGTTTCTAGTCATGTGATCACTGGGTAAGCTAAGTGCTGATCATATGGTTTTGTTTGTAAACCCTTGTCATGGTGCTGTAGAAGTATTTGTTCTAGTTGTCTGATCCATCTGATCCACCCAGTGACATTCATCTATTATAGCCGACCAAACCAAACACTCACATTCAACTCATTAGAAAAACACATATATACAAACTATGGTGAACATTTTAGCCAGTGAAGTTGTTATTGAGTGTAATTCTTAGGAGGAACAGAGTTATCACCATTGGATGATTTTAATAAGGATTGAAATACTTTTAATAAGGATTAATGGCACTTGTGTGAGGGCAGCCTACTAAACAGCAACCTGCTTCTGTACCACCCACAGCTATTATGTGCTAATAGTAGAAATGTTAACAAAGAGACACAAAGACAGAGAGACAGGCATGGCACACAGCTGTTACAGATAACATTTTATAAAGTTGTATACGTGATTTGTGGTTATTTCTCTTCTGCATACATACATACATTTATTGATTGATTATCTGATTGGTGTTAATTGTACATAAAAGTTCCATTGTTTGTTTGTTCTTTTGGTACTAAATTAGTGTATTAGGAATGGTAGTAAGATTCAGGACTCAATTTTTATTATGTCTGTCTACATACATATGTGTTATTTAAAAAAGATTCAAAGTTTATTTAATCCTTAACCTATTGATAAACCTATTGTTCATTAAGAACAATAATTAGGTATGAAAAATAAGCTGATACATTGTTACTGGCAACTAGAATACGTTATTTAAAGCTGATGTCAAATGTTGAGTTAAAAACATTATTTTTAAGTGTTCTTGGACCATGGATTCACTGACAAAAATGTTATAGCTTGGTTATACTCTGTAATGAAAGTAATGAAACACTGCAATGTCAAGAAAGCTGTGTCATAGACACACTTCATTAGTTACTAGATTTGTTTATTTGTTCAGCTCAAATGTTCAACATTCTAAAATTATATGGAATCCAATAGAGATATACATAAATATAACCCTACAAAAAGCTTTTGATATGCAAAACTCCATTTTTATTTCACCCCCTCTGCCTGAGATTTGACTGCAAAATATTCAGTTTTCCCATTTAAAAATTGCTGATTCCCTTGCACGTCTCTGTAACATTGCACTATAACCTACCAAAATCTTTGCTTCATGCTGTATAGATAATAATTATAATATTAATAATAACACATCACTAATTGCCATTTGGGTAAAACTATAATCACTAATTAGCCTGTATAATTTGTGTATTTTAACAACAGATTTTTTTGTTGCATGAATATTTATTAATAATATATTGTACCTGCAGGCAGATGTACAGGCTAGGCTTTTTGTAAATCTTTGGTGTGTCTGAAAGATGATCCCACAAAGGTCCAAGGTTTGCCTATCAAGACCTGTAGGTCATCAGGCTTTTCACCTATTATTCTCCATCTAACTCTTGACTGATAAAACTTTTATTTCCAACTGTAACTATAATAAGACAACATGGAGTTCTATCTGACTGAGGTAGCAATGCTTCCATCAAAGGGTTTACATTTTCAGACATTGTGGAAATCTTCTAAAGCAACACAACCCCTCAGTTTTGTACCAACATTGCCAGACGTAAGGCTTGTTTTTTTTAAAAACAGCCTGATTTTTATTTTGTTTCCTGTATTGCACTGTTAATTATATTGCCAGAAAGCCAGAATTGTTCTTTTTGGCATTTTAAGCAAAAGGCTTAAAAGTACTTTACTGAGACCCTACTTTTCACACCACAGACCTAATAAAAAGTCTCAACTAAGCTCTTAACAGATTTTCTTTTTTTATCAGGATACAGTTTGTTGAGTTACAGAGCACAGAGGAATAATTTTAGCTTCAAATGGTAGCACATAAGATGGATTAGTTAAGGCTGAATTTTGGAAAACAAAATGTTTGTATATTAATGGGACACTGGCATCCAAAGCAGATGGTCTGTCTGATTTTCTTTTTGCTTCAAACATGAACAAAGTCAAGCGCAATAACTATTCCTGCGTGGAAGATTAAGTGACCCACGTACAATCACCATGGAGCAAATAGTCCACCATTTATTCCTTTTAACAGTTCAAAATAATGTGATTAAAATATTCATATTCTGTGTTCTGTTGATATTTTTGTTTTGAATGTAAGTCTTCTACTCAAGGGACAAAACAGAAAGAAGTATGATAGTACAGGAATACAAAACATTTCTGATTTTAAATCTTCTGGCATTTCACCATAAAATGAAATGAAACAAACTGCTGCAGATTTTTGTTTCTAGAGAAATATACGATTCCAAACAAAGCTTTTCACAAAACCATGAGTATGAGCTAAATATATATAATGAGACCTAGAGTTTTAAAACACTATGTGAACCACTATTTAGGGAGTATTTCAAAAAGAATTGAACGTTGGAAGTCCAAAAAAGGTAAATAGGGGGTAAAAGACTAGTCATAAATATTTCCTGTGGGGCTTTCCACACTTGGTCTTTTCTGCATTATTGACTTACAATGTCTTGTGGAGATGTTCATCTTAGTAGAAGTAGTGCTTTGACTTTTGTTTTTGAAGCTTCAGCAAAATGCCTTGTGAAAAGCACAAAAGTAAATTCCTCAATTCTTACATCAAAACACATTAAACTAGCTTTAAGTGGCAGAAGTGCCCTTGATCCCACTTCACAGATATACTATTGCACTATAGCCAAAGGAGTGGCTGGATACACTCATATACCAGGAAGTGCAGTGCTGTTTTTCAGGATATATTCAATGTTAGTCCTTAACTATACAGTTGTTTTTACAACTACCATGATTTTAATATGAATTCAGTGAAGGTTTAAGGTCCTGGTGAATTTATGTGCAGATTTTCCCAGCTTAAATTTGTATATAAACTGTAAGGCACTACGTGTCCCTTAAACCAGTGTTTCCCAACCTTTCTTAGTCGCAGCACATATTTTACAATTAGAAAAATCCCACGGAACACCACCAAAAAGTCAGACACGTAAATTAGCTACCTGCTGCCATCTAGTGGAAGAGTTTTTTTTGGTTCTGCCTATCACTATACATCGCTGGTATAGACAAATGAGGACAAATTTTTTGCAGTAAATAAATCATTTTGGGACCAATTAACTGAAATTGGATAATTTCCCACGGTACACCCGAAGATCTCTCAAGGCACACTAGTGTGCCGCGGAACAGCGGTTGAAAAACACTGCCTTAAACTATGTCCAGCAAGCAAGGGAGGCACAAAGCCACCAATGTATTGAAAGCTAGTCAAATGCATACAAAGAGATTATAGTTAATTTAGGAATCTGTTCCTAAACTCTGATAGCTATCTTTTCATATAATCAATATAATATAATATTTCAATTGTCACTGAGCAACTGGTCTTGGAGCTTAAAAAGTAATAAATAAATAAAACGGTGCGCTCAGCATCTCTTGTTAGTCACATTTACTGCACAAACTATCCTCATGGTAAAAATATAAAAATAGGCATACTCAGCCTAGTAGCCCAGGTTGTGTATGGGAGGGGGGGAAGAGCAGGGGGAAGTCTATGATGCTCTGGGCCAGCAGGAAGAAGTTGAAGGATGCTTGGTAGATGAACTTGAAAAAGTACCAGCATTAATAGTCCTGTAGAGGAAAGGTGAATACTGCAAAATGTTTAAAGCAACTTATTTTGCATTTCATGTTTAGGTAACACTGTGGATATGTTTACAAAATCAATATCCAAACACTTCCTGTAGACATAGAGGCTATATAATCATCTCTTGAGCTTTCCATGTCTCTGATCTTCTCTTTCCTTAAGCCTTTAGGGAAATATTTACATCTGACACTTTTGGGATTGTCCCAATCTGTGTCCTCTAGTTCTTTTGTTTAAATCCTAAATAGCAACTATTCTGTACCAAAACATAGTGCAGTGAAGAACACAGGCATGTGAATAGTCCATGGTCTTTAGGAAAGTAAAGATTGGAAAGAATTACCAGCAGTACATGTACCTGATATTTTGTATTTATTTACTCATTTACAAGTATATTTAAAGTTGAAGGGCTTTTTTATCTATGTAAATATAGACTGGGGTTTTATTACAAAATATAAATACCGGTACTTTACAGCGGTTACACTACCCAGCAACAAGTAGGGTTACCACTTAGCCTTACCATAAAAGTGCCCTTACAGTCCACGTTGGTAATTTTTTCTTACCCAAACTTAGGATACCAAACTGTAAGTTCTACAATGTCCTTATTCTTTTATTAAAACAAGGCTACTTTTTTACTCAGTAAAATAGTCCTGCTGGTGGTCAACTGTACACTTCTGTATTGTCTCTTGTATCTTAAAGCAGACCTTTCACCGAAAAAAAAAAACAAAGTTACTCTTTATGTCCGCTTTAAAAAAAATGGGGAAAAAGGTGAATAAAAATTAGGGTAGTAAAAATTAGCTTGTCCACACCCCCTAACTGAATGGGAGCGCAGAGCCTCCTGGGATACCTATGTCATGTATCCCAGGAGGCTTCAGGTTGCTCCTTCTGTGCATGCCTGAGAATGAAATAAAAAATGCTGAAATTACACATACGCAGTGCAGACAACACTCTTTTTATTGTTAATTTACAGGAGGATATGTCACATGATCTCGCGCCTGCGTAGTGCGAGATTGGGTGACGAAGGCAGAAGGATAAGGAAATGGTGGCACCCAGTGCGAGAATTCCAAGGTGATGCGGGACCAAAAGGCCAGGTGTGGAGGGATCGAGGGCTCTACAGAAGTAAAGGAAAGTGTGATTTTTTTTTATTTTTATGACTGTTCAACTTTAAATCTTGTAGTAAAACAATTGACTGTACTCTCTTTTTAGTACAGTTTTAGCCTATGGTATGTAATATAAACTATCCAATTGATTACTAAATTTACACTGTTGTATAACGTAACCCTGTTACACTGTTGTATACCAAACCCTGAGCATATATGCTCATTCTTACTGCCTGAGCACAAATGGCATTTTTAAATGTTTACTGTAACATTGCAAATCTTTTTTTTTTTTTCGAATTCGGATCCACTTTAACTTTTTGGGAATTGTCAGGAGTGGAAATTGGATATCAGATACTAGACTATTTTATATTTTAGAACACAACAAACATACTAGGCAAAAGATATGCCAGTGGAAATTGTGTTACTAGTGTTCCCTGGTCAGCCTTGGTTTTATGTATGTCCAATTTTTTAGACAGCTGCAACAGATGATAGATTAGGTTTTAAAGTATTCCTAAAAAATATTTTTTTTTTATTTTGCTGGTATGTGCAATTTTGATGGTGCTTACCAAACCTATGATGTGGGCTTGGATACTCCAGCAGCTGCCCTCTGGTTAACGGTTGGCCAAAACTGGTTAGGCCATAATATTAGTCACAATCTTCCTCCAAAATTAGTGCAGGTGGTACTTTTTTACAGGAGAAAAAAGACCTCTTTTCCCCTCCAGATGAATTGTCTGAATTTTTCAGCTTTAGTGAAAATAAATTTAGCCAAGTAGTTTTTCAGATTTTGAAGATTAGTCTATTTTATTTTGTGCCAAATAACTTATTTACATTTGTAGTGTTTTGTAGCAGATTTAGGTACACATTTAATTAAATAGGTTTTAAATCACTAAATGAACT
>NC_092859.1:55051126-55067992 GCF_032062135.1 Pyxicephalus adspersus
AAAAACAAAACTTCCATTTTGCAGCAGCCAGATGTTAAGGAAAATATGCCATACAGCTAATATAATGATTGGGTTACCATATGCACTTGCAACTGTTTATGTTAACTGCCATGTGTACCAATTGCAAATGACAATCTACCAATGTACTGGGGACATGCTGGTGACTGGAACTAGACTAAAACTAGAAAAATGGATGAATCATATAAATTGATTAACACAGGTTCTAATTCAATCCAGTATAATGGATATTCAATAAATAAGTTCTGTTGGTTTACTTTGATAATATATGACAGTCCTGGACCTAAATGTTTCTTTTTGGAAATGTGAGATCCACTTTTTTTATAAAACACATCTATAGTCTGTAAAGAATTTTTTTTTTTTGTAGCACATTATGAAGATTTTTCTTCACTTTTTGTGGTGAAGACCAGAAATAAAAGAGATTCTACAAAGAGATTTTAAGAGATACAAGAGATTACTACAAAATGATATAAAATAATTCCCCTTTTAGACAGCTGTCCCTAGAACAGTTTTTGTAATCTTTACAATGTGTGTATTTCATAACTGCACTGCACAAACTGGTCTGCTTCACTGTATGGCCCATGTCTTTGGAAATAACCACTCTAGCCGGAAAAGCACCGTAAAAAATTATAAATTATCGTGTCCACAATATATTCATCAGACTACTTTATAAGGCAGTGTTTATGTACAGCATAACACATTTTTTGTCAGTAAATCACTGTGATATAAAGTGAACATGTAACCTTCTGTTCTTTAGGGATTTTAATGGAAGACTTTTGCTCACCTCCCTCATTATCCTTGTTATCAGCACATGAAGTTTCCATGGCAACATTGCATCCAGACCCTCTCCAGCCGGTCTGGCATATACACTGCCAGCTGTTCTGACCGAGTGTGCATCTCCCATTGCCATTGCACAGATCAGGGCAGCCATCTGGTTGAAGAAAAGGAAGAAGATAAGTATAAAAGATAGCAATCTGGACTAGATGACTGTGGTCTGCATAGATGAAAAAATGAATCCATGCCTGAAAATTGATCTTCCAACAGTCAGCTCTATGCTTCATTCAGTGCATCTTAAATCAACATTAGGCAGCCATAACATCTATAGTACTCACTATACACCTTGGTTAATGGATATAATTCACTCAAGCTTATAAAAAGTAATAAATGTCTATATATGTATGTGTCTGTGTATCACTATTATATATATATAAAGCATTATCACAAATGCTCTTAAAGGAAATAGGCTAGGTAGCGCTATAATCTTTTTACACACTTTTTTTCCTGTTGCATTTGTTGAAGGAAATGATAACCCTCTTATATCACAAAATATCTAATATCACTAAATTCAAAAGTAAAGTTTTTAAAAGCAAAACTAGCAGTTTCAATGGACCATAGAAACTTACTGATCTTTTGAAGCCATAAATAAAAAGCTTGTATAGGATACAATGAGTCATTTACATGTGGCACACCTTCTAACCCCAGCAATAATAATACCTGACTGTGTAGGCAATTTCACCGCTTTAACACCTGGGAAAATATTACTTACAGAATTCACTTGCGGCTAGGCTTTTTATGTGCAATGTCACATTTATCTGTAGCACTATGGTAACCAGGCTTGATAATTATAAATAATTATAACGATGGTGTGCTGGTGCCTGCAGTTTGCTGATAGAGACAAATGAGTTTATGGTGTGGTGCAGTAAAAATGTGAATATTGCATAAAATTATGTGTTTGCTGCATACCAATAAAATCCTCTACTAAACGTAAAAAATTACAAGGACAAGATAGGAAAAAAATCAAATCATCAATGAAATCATATTGGTGTAGAAGTCAAGACGTAAGTGCAATCATAGACACCATGCTTATTCCTATATACTTTTGGTCTAAATATTTTTTTACTCACTTCATTAAACAAACCCCTTTTACCACCCCAGTATTCTACACAATTGTTGTAAAAAAGACTTTTTAAAACGCTTATTATTGTATGATATTTGTTTATTGTTTTCTGTTAAAATTGAATTTAAAATCTCATACTTGCTGATAAAAGTATTGTTGTAAAGTATTGTAAGAGCAGCTACATTGTACAGGTACTATATTTGTCAACCTGTCTGTTGATATTTGTCCTACATACTGACTATGTTCATATTTTTTTGTCTGGCTTTTAATTTAGTTGGATGGCTGCTGGCTTGATTGTCACTATCTCAAACCAAGCATCCCTCCCACCCTATCCAGCTAACTAACATCCATCAGGTAGTTTGATTGTTGTTTTATTTATTGAAGATAAGCATTGCACACATCTTCATTATCATGTGTGTTTAGGTTAGTATAAATATTTATTATGCATTTTGCAGTGCTCTGCAGAAACAAAACCGTTTTGGAATGTGGCAGCACCTCTGATCACATTCTAAAGTCTTGGTCAACCCTCTAGGTTTTTCCATAAACATATACTAACAAAAAGCAGCCAGGAATTGCATATTATTAATAATATGCAATATGCTTCAGAACCTGCTTCTGAAGAATTGTAATTGTTTTATGGGATGTTTTTTCAAACTATTTTGACTGCTCTGACTCCTGTCAACATACATTGCTTCTTTTGCAGATGTTATCCATAAGTGTCCAGAGGTGGTTATAGGAAAGAAACAAAATCAGACAAAATTATGACTGTTGGTAAATCTTGATGTTGATCCTGCCTCTTCTAACCCTTTTGTTTTCCACCCCCTTTTGTCAACTTTGTGCAGATCGCTATTTTGCAATAGTTTAATAATCTGTGACTAGTGTACATTTACCTTATATACAGTTGTTTTATATATGTCTTGTGTGCATTACATGTATTTATTTTTATTTTAAGATGAAGATTATGATTACAAAATCTCTTCATGCCCAGATATCCTGGAAATATTCAAACAGCCTAATGCAAAAGTGATGTTAACTTGTACAATTGTGTCTATGAGCTTTCTGGTTTCTGTATTTTTTCAACTGTTGCCTACTGGTGAAATATATAAATACTAGAACTGAAATTTATTTTGAATAGATGGCTAAATGTGAGAATCCATTACATTCTTGGATTCTTCTCATATAACATCAAATCCAAGTTTTAAAAAGTGTAATAAGGAGTTTTAAAGTGCTTGATGCCAACAATCATACAAGTATAAAAAAAATTTTTACACCTTATTGTGTAGTACTTTAAAAACATATCACAAAAGTTACTTGCACATACATAAACGACAAATAGATGATTTAAATGAATCAGTTTGCTTTTTACAGTCCTAGTTGTTGATGCGTTTTACCCGTAGGCATCATCAGAAGGACATAGCATTTTTAATACTCCATATGTATATTTGTTCGAATGTTGCAATTTGCCAATCAAGTTTGTTCCATATCCGATATATACTAATATTAAAATTATATTAAAAAGATTGCATATAGCATGTATCATAAATAATGACTTATTAATGTGGTTATGAGTTTTGTTACCCCTTTCTATTGTGTATCAACCCCTTTAATTTGCACCACGGTGTACATAATAGCAAGATAGGATATCACCTTTAACTATTTATCTTCTGGACTGGACACAATGAGTCACCTTTATGGTTTATGATGTTCTGACAGGGTCACGAACTTATCGCAATTTGTCTGACAATCTTGCTATTATGTACACTGTGGTGCAAATAAAAGGGGTTGATACACAATAGAAAGGGGTCACAATACTCATACCCGCATTAATAAGTCATTTTGTAAGCTACTTGCTATATGCAATCTTTTTAATATAGGGAAATATAGGACTAATCCCTGGTGAGCTTTCCAACTTAAACATTTCCTATAGTTATAACCTCCTGTGCAATTTTTTATTGACCAGTCTGGCATAATACATGCTTGCGATGTTCATTTATTACCTCCCCAAGGGGCACTTCTTTTTAAGAATTTGATGATGTGGGGAAGCCCAGGGTTCATTGTTAGGCATTTTTTAGGAGTGGTTTTCTTGACTGACGTATGCTAGAACCTTTTCCCACTTACCTGTACCACTTTTCCCCTCCCTTTTTCTTCCCATCATTCTTTTTCTTATAATAACACACAGACACCTGTGTGTATAGTAATTTGGTCCTAAGGCAGTTTATTAACATATTACTTTAAATATCTCAACACATTACAACTATAATATATTTAACCCTTTAAGCTGTTTCCACTAACATTAACCTTCTCAGGTGGCAGGTCCTTGAAAGGTATTGACTCTATTTTAACCACATTAACACTGGCTCTGCATTTACCATTGATATATTTTTCATGCTCCCAGGCACCACTCTACAGCCTCGGTAACAATATCAATCTAAAAACCCAAGTTTTTGGAGACCCTATATCAAAGATGGCTCTCCACACTTCATATATTTTTACCCATGTACACAAACCCCCTGTCCTTGAGGACCTCACACCACCTTACCCGAACCTTGCAAACCGTTAACACAGGGCGGGGATCTCTTCACCTTTAAAATTGGCAAATTTATGATCTCCACCCTTACCTTCTCTATTTTATAAACTCAATTTTTCCCTCTCTTTGTTTTTCATTGATAACCTATTCTGACCTCTTTGTCCGATCAGACCACTCACACCCCCTTTATTACAAAAACTATTGGCCTATCCCCCTCAGTCATGCTGGCCCCCCACCTATCTCCCTTGTCGCAGGCTTTTTGGGCCTTACTTTCTCTTGCACAACCTTACCACAAAATATATACAGGGAATCTGCACTGACTTGATTAATGGTGTATGGACATTCATCTCTTTGTACTGGAAAAAAACAAAACAACCTCTGATCTGCCTGTGGCTGGGAATGGTCAACAAAATTATGTTGGTGGAAGACCTCAGGTTGGGCTTGCATCACAGGTCAGAGGCTTTCTATTAAATGTGTTTTTATTAGATATAACAGATGAAAGGAAACCTCAATTATTTTTCTTTCTCCCTCTCACTGCCCTGTCATGCTTCTTTCCAGTTGTTTATCTTTCCCTATCACTCCTTTCTACACACACTTAAAAATGCGCAGGGACTGTATTTGTATTTAATGCTACTTAGGCCCCTAAAAGTGGCAAAGAAGTGATGGCATTCATTGTTCGTTGTAAACCAAGTTGTTTAATGTGTATAAGATTTGCAATCTACTCCTGTAATGTTTTGTTCAATTTTACAATTATTGTTACTTCCATGTTGTTTATACCATTTATAAGTAAGGAATTTATAAAAATAAATCTTTTTGCTTAGTGGTTTATTGGAAGACAGAGGTCTGGCACTATATTTTTTATAGTTGTCAGCCCTTTTTGCCTGTGTTATGTTTTTTTTTCCTATTATTACAGCTTACAGCTAGCTAGCTACTGTTGATTTGTCTGCCTGTGAAAGCAGCTAAAGTATAAAAGGAGTATATATGACTTATGTTTCCAACTTCCCAATGGCGGGATATATACCCAGGAACTGACTATATTTTACAGTGAGTAGCAAGTAAATGTTTTTGTACAATCAATTGCACAATTAGGGAATATGGAGACAAAATAAAAAGACCATGCGGTATAGAAACAAATAAAATTTAGTGTTATAGAAGTAAATGACTATTGCACACTATTATGGCAAAAAGTATCCAGTGCAGTTTAAATATAGCAATGATTTCTGAGAATAGGTCAGAGAACAAAGCACTGCAATCTTAGTGTAGTATACCTATATTCTGCCATTCCAGCTTAACTGCTAGTGTATGATTAATGTTTTGAGCACGGATGTAATGCACACTGAGATCCAAAGAGCTATAAAAAGTAAAGGAATGATGCATCCTTGTTTGGAAATAGCTGACACTTATCGATAGCTTGGCATGTTAATAATTCATAGAAAACCATTTGACTGTACAGAGGGGGCTAGGCAGAATTCATGGCTTTTTTCAAATCTTGCGGGATTCTTAATTACAGGAAACACAGCACTCTTCTGAGAATTCATTATTTGAAGCACTGGGGTAGAATTTAAAATCCTGTAGGATCTAAAGAAATGACAAGCTTCAATTTTAACAGGCAGACTAACAAGAATGTTACTTGTTAGCTAATAAAAATATGACAAAATACAATAGTGACCTATTAGTCACGCATTTCACAGCTAAAACACCTACATAAATAGTCACGTTAGGCTACTGCAAATTTCCCTACATTTAAAGGTATCTAAGACTATGAATGCATGCTTGAATATTATGTTTGGGAACGATTTTTCCTGAATGTTTACTGTGTACGTAACCTTAGTCAACTGTGGTAAAAATATTTGTATTTTTCATAAATATTAAGACTGTATTTGTCAACATTAGTTAAAGGCCGAGGAACATTGTACATGTTTAACTAAATATTATTTATGTGATGTCACTACCTAACATCTTGTTTTGGAAAATGTATTACCTGCAATTCGGTGCATTTATTTCAAACCTATTATGACACACATCAGTACTTGAATTATATTAGAACACTTGCAAACACAACAACATAGACCACCTCAAGTGGCAGATAAATTAGGAAAGCAGCTCATTGTAGACTATTACTTTTTGGCTAAAAAGGCGTACAGTTTTACCACATCAATGCATACCTTGGAAAATCAGTAAAGCTGACACAAGGAGGAGGGGTACTGGCTAACAGATGAGTAGTTTAATTTTATGTATTTAAAAAATGGAAATTTTAACAGGTCAAATGCAATTTTTACAATACAAATGGGCAAGTGTTGAAATGTGTTGGAAACAAAAAGGCAATTGTCATAATTTGTGTGAATAAACAATCAATTTTTGCAATACTCAGACAACAAATAGGTAATCCTGACAATAGGTGGGCAACTAAGTAGTAATATTTATAACATATCAGCAAAAACATGAAAGTTAAAAATTTACAATAAACAGACAGTTGTTACGAAGAGCAGGCATCAAATGCAAAAATAATTACAATCACTCCTATATCCCAGTCTCATTCCAGTATCTGGATCCAAAAAAGATTGATAACTCAATACATGAATCCAAAATGTGAGAATATAAAGAAGTTCAAATAATATACACCTGTCTGGCACCATAGTGGATTTAATATATGTAGCTTATCATGCAGCAACCAACAGCCTCCCACATCCCAATGGAAATGCAGGAGACAGCCATTTTACTTTTAATCCAAAGAGTTTAATGTCTGATATTTAGGTTTTGACCATATTCTTAGGGTCCAGTTGCCTATTGAAAAAATGTTCTTTCCTAGTGCCTAGTTCCTAGTGGGACAGAGGACAACTTTGTTCATCTTAATGTATTTACAATACATTTAACCAGAAACAACTGCACTGTTTGTTTGTGTGTGTGTGTGTGTAAATAATGTATAAAATGAATATGCTCATTTTGTGGTGTATTATTCTGTAAATTACCCATACAGGATAAAATCAACTTTACTTTATTGTCAACTTCACTTTACTGTTCAACAACTGCAAGCAAAGTGACAAAGCCCTATGTAAATTGCACTTCATGGCTTAAAGTTACTCAATTGACAATCACCAGTCAGAAATGGGAGTAAGTTGTATTTATCTTGATAGGTACAGTTTGATTTTTGGCTTAAGTTTGAGATGCTGTTTAGGTTAGGGACAGAAGCAATTGTGAAATTAATTATTAGTTATTTTATTCTAATAATAATAATGTTCAGGGGAGGTAGAGTTCGGTGGAGAGATGGGTTCTTTGCCTTGTAAGGCTATGGTTTGCCAACACTTAATGGTAAATATAGAAAATAATCACAAAGAGAAAGAAGGGTTTTGAAGGCAAACAATGTGAATGTATTATTATAATCCTTCACAATACATAACAAATACAGTAAAGACTGGGTTTCAGTCATATAAAGGTAACAGTTTATCTAAGTATTGGGGTCCAAAAGGGGCACTAGACAATTGTCATCCAGTAGGCAAATTACTAAACGTTATATATGCTTGTCATATACGTATAAGCCATTAGCCCGATGCATTTTGCTTGTTTTTGGCTTCAGGAGTGGCTATACGTTTAGCTATTGATTGACAGTATCTAGGCTTATAGTAAATATATCACAATAGTTTGGGTATAATATTAAAAACTGAAACAGGAAAAATAACAACAACAATAGAACATTTTAATATGCATAGGGATGTTGTGTACAGATTATATATGTAATAACGAACATATGTGTTACCGTAAGTAGTCTATAATTTAAGGTAGGTGGTAAATAGAACATTATAACCAGCATATAGATAGTGACAGGTGGTTAGATAAAAATTAGATGAATATCAATATGTTAATATTATACAATTATGATACTAACACATTCTGGTATTTAACGATGGATATACCAATTCAATGTGGGTATGAATAGAAACGTATAGTAGGTTTTTATAAATAGTACGTATATAGAAGAAAGTATTAGATAGCAAAGTATTGTAATGTATCGTCACCCCTGAAGAAGCCAAAAACGGGCGAAACGCACCGGGTTTATGGCCTATACGTACGCGACAAGCATTTGTAACGATTAGTAATTTGCCTACTAGATGCCAAATGTCTAGTGTCTCTTTTGGGCCCCATTACCTTTATATGACTGAAACCCAGTCTTTACAGTATTTGTTATGTATTATGAAGGATTGTAATAATACATTCACACTGTTTGCCTTCAAAAACCCTTCTTTCTCTTCGTGATTATTTTCTATAGTTATATGACTCTTTTACTGGGTTTTTAAATTACACCAAGCTCCAAAAAGTGTCCCTCAAATCTTGCAGCTTTTAAACTAGTTATCCATGGTAGAAAAGCATGGGTTAAAAAATACAGATGTTGACATATTTGTGTAGCTCATTCTGTTATCAGTTCTGTCAGGACAAACACATTTTTTAGAGTATATATTCAGTGGGCAGAGGGCAATGTTATATAAATCTGTGGTGTGAAATAAAAAAAAGCATTTGTTTAGTCTTTTAGGTTGAACTGTATTGCAACTCCCCTCCTAAATTTAAACTCAATGCGATACCATGAAAAGAACAATCAGTCAATTTTACTATCATAGTAACTCCAGAAACATTGTTTACTGAAGACATGCTAGAACAGAAGTTAAAATCAGTAGAAGTAGTGGGGAGGAGAGGTTGCAGTTCATGTTGTACTATTCCACATCCAGGATTCAGAGGCCTGGGGTGGCAAAATTTATATATATATATATATATATATATTTTTTTTTTTTTAACTACTTTCCATTAATGTCACTTGCTTTTTTACAACCACTTCATGGCCTCTGCAATATGATGGTGTCATCATATGTCTACCTACAACCAGGAAATTTTAGCTTTCCCAAGAAAATAAAAGTGACAGATTTCCAAGCATTTGTCTGCCATCAGCTATGCCTCTAGTAGGCTGATATATATTTGTATACACTACAGCAAAGGTATTTTCTCATTTACTTGCATAAAGTCTGATCTGAAGGGGGCTGGCCTTATTCCCTGACTTTCTATACCTTGTTTATTCCTGTGTCATTTCATCTAGAAGGGAATAATATTCAAAACAAACCTACACTGAACACTTCACAGGTTCATTGATTATAACTATTTCATTTTTTTTTTTTTTTTTTTAACTACTTTCCATTAATGTCACTTGCTTTTTTACAACCACTTCATGGCCTCTGCAATATGATGGTGTCATCATATGTCTACCTACAACCAGGAAATTTTAGCTTTCCCAAGAAAATAAAAGTGACAGATTTCCAAGCATTTGTCTGCCATCAGCTATGCCTCTAGTAGGCTGATATATATTTGTATACACTACAGCAAAGGTATTTTCTCATTTACTTGCATAAAGTCTGATCTGAAGGGGGCTGGCCTTATTGCCTGACTTTCTATACCCTGTTTATTCCTGTGTCATTTCATCTAGAAGGGAATAATATTCAAAACAAACCTACACTGAACACTTCACAGGTTCATTGATTATAACTATTTCAAAGACAAATTGATCCAGCAACTCATTCCAGTAAGAGTTGCAGAAGTATAATTTATAAGGAATTGCAAAAAGGAGAGTGCATATAACTCTATAACACCAAACACACATCAGAAACTATATTAATCTATCTGCAATACTTTATGCTTGGCAGCTTAGCCATTTTTCATTTTAAAAATTAAAACGACTGGTTTGTGCAGTAAAGTAATCTCTTTCAATTAAGTTGTAAAATTCAAAATGCTTCCCTACATTTTAAAATAAAGATGTATGTGAAATAAAAGGGGAGTTAATTGATGATTGGAATTTAACTCAACATGCTTTCTATCCAGGAAGGATTAAGGGATGAAGAGAAATGAAGGAAGAAATCAAGCTTTTATGAGCATGCATCTTCATTTAATTGAACAAGGTTTCATATTCCAGAAAAAAAGGACACTAACATTTATGGGAAATTATATTTAGTTTATCTTTATATTTGGCATTTTTGAGAGGTTGAAAAAATAGCAGTGATGCATAATGAGATTTAAATTGCTCAGCAAAGGCATAACTTAAATGGAAGCCTGTGGCACACCTTTTAAAATAAAACAAGCAGCTGAAAAAAACTTGAAAAGAGTATGATCAAAGGCATTAAGTTATAATCCTTCTGGACATCTAAGGTTCTATATTAAATGAGTCTACTGCTGTAACTTAACATTTCAAAGACTTGCTAGTTTTCGTAGGTCAAACATCATTTTTTATACTTCCTACAATGTCACCATGCCCGTGGCTGGTAATTTAGGTTCAGGTGTGACTGTGGCAACTAGTTTATGATTTGGGAACTCTTTTTAACTAATAGTAAGTAATACTGTTTTTGATCATTGGGATTTAATATTTTTTGTAAACTTTCAAGGTATATTTATATTTTAAAACTATAAACACGTGATTTTTTTAAGCCATTTCAAACTCAGTTAATATACAAATAATTGACTTATACACAGCAGAGTTACCCGCAACAAGTCAGTTGTTTTCATGATTTTTTTTTATGATCAGGTGGTGGCACTGTATTGGTAGACAGGATTTCACCTCCAGTTATATTACATATAAATATATATATATATATCATATATGTATGTATGTATATGTATAGTGATAATTTTGATATACCCATGTAGTCTGTAACATCCTTCTCGCTGGTATTCCACTAACCCGACTCTCTCCTCTACAATCTATCATGAATGCTGCAGCCAGACTCATAAAGTGTGCTCAAAGGTTTGTTTTATTTGTTGTTTCGTGGAATAAGAATGGGTCTTTATAAATGATTCCCATATCTTAAAAAAAACAATGAATCCCTTATCCAAAGAGGCCTCAATCCATGCCATACAAAATACATAAACTAGCTTTTCCTTTAAAAAAGGTTGGTGGATTGGAATCTATCCATTTGGGCAAGATAGTTTCCTTAGTGATCAAAAACAACATGCAGCTTCCCTTGGTGATTTATACTCCTTGGATGTTAAATGTGCCTAATATTGCCCATTCAGGGGAAAGGGGCACATAGTTGACAAGGTGCAAGGTAACATAATTAGCTACTAATCGCCAGAAGGTTTTGTTGTTGGGAAATCCCAGAAAGCATGGTATGAGTCTTGTCATGTACATTTGGGACACTGAGATGAGGGACTAAGTCCCATAAATTAGGCTCGGTGGGGTGAGATATATGTCCCGTGAAAATTTTTTAGGGTAATTTCTCTATACAATGCTGTTGGAAAGATTGTCCATGGCTTTGAGAATGCATTCAAAATATCTGCTTCTGATTTGGTGGGGAAATGTTCAGACCATTTACTGAGTCCTACTATTCTAGTAGTGTAATCAAATATTATCCCAAGCCTTGGAGTATCCTCGTTTGCCCAGTGGGTTTGCAAGCAGGTTTTAAGTAGGAGGAGGATTTGCTTAAGAATGCAGGGAACCTCCACAAGAACGTTTGCTCCAATCGCAAAGATTTGAGCACACTTGAGGTATAACATTGCAGTTGCATATATATATATATATATATATATATATATATATATATATATATATATATATAGCCAAACTGAAAAAGGTACATTTGGCTTTCCCCTCTTCAAATTGAAGGGAGCATTTTGTATTTATATTTACTAGTGATTCGATGGTTGGAGTTTGGAATGCAGGAGCAGGACATTTTTGTAAGATTGAGGAGTATGTTAGGTGAGGGAGATTTTGGTTTCCCAAAAGGGTAGGAAAAGTGAGGAATGGGTATTTAAAAGGTGTCCACCCTAACTTTGTGTCAGATTTGCCAGCAGGAATACAGTATAGGATTAGAAGCAATTTCTGCAGGGATAAAATCTCTATGCATGTAAAGATTATATTTTAAATTTAACTTTGCGGTGGTTTGTTGATCCAGGTTTGGGTCAGTGTACAAACAGGTGTAATGAAACCAGTCTTTGATATAATGTAAAATAGTTGGTGCGTTATAAAGCTCAATATCCAAAAAATTTAGGCCCCCATTATACATTGGCTGCTGAAGGATAGGGAGGCTATGCCTGCCTGGCCCATTTACCACCCCATATAAATTCTCTGAAGATTTTTTATATTGTTTGAAGGTCTGCTTTTTTTTTACCACCAAAGGCAAAGTCTGGAGAAGGTATTAAAATTTTGGAGTGCAATCGTTTTAATTAAACTAATTCTCTCCAGATAGGAAACGGTTAAGTTGAACCAGTTTCGAATCAGCTTGCTTAAACCTATTATAATTGGCAACATATTTTGAGAATATAGTTTATTGGGTTTTTTTGTAATTTAAACTGCCAGATATTGAATTATTTCTTTGCTCCTATAAACAGGAATTCACTACTCGTCCCAGTCTTGTGTATTTAGTCAGTTATAGTGCCCTAGACTTATCTAGATTCATAGTGTAACCAGATATCATATCATATCCAGTATGGGTGTTATGCTGTTTTTGGGACTGGATATAAACAATGGAAGATCGTCAGCAAAAGCGGTTATTTAAGACAGGGTTGCCCCTTGTCTCTTATCCTATATAATTTGGCCATGGATCCTCTTCTCGGACTTATTGACAACTTACCGAATAATGAGGGCATTAAAGTGGGAAAAAAAGTAAAGTACTCCTAAAATAGTACATGTTCCCATTTTTTTTAGTAAGTTGCAACCCTGTCTGGTAGCCCTGGACATTATAATGAGGCCTGATAAGTCGCCGTTAATAGTTTAGTGGATGGGCAATTGTAAATGTATTGTATGTAGGAAGAAAATGTCTGTCCAAAGGCTCTAGAAGGCAATATAGCATTCAAAAGCAGCCATTCAATTTTATCAAAAGCCTTTTCTGCATCCGGGGTCAACAGTATAGATCTGGAGTCTGGATGTTGGACAGCTTGTACTTTTGCTACAATAGCGGCTCAAATGCCTATCGTAGAGTATTTGTTACAGTTAGTCTGGGTTCTTTACAGGCTTAGGGATGAGCATGGTATAAGCTTGGATGAAATCAGGATAAGGGGTATGATAAGACAGTATGTTGGTAAAGACTTCAGTAAGAAGAGGGGTTAGTTCTTAAGCTAAAAAGTTATAATAATATTATATATTATTATATAATATATAAAAAGCTAATAATATTCTGCCGAGAATCCATTTGCTCCTGGGATCTTATTAGTTGCCAAAGATTCTATAGTATGTAGGACTTCTGCTTCAGATACTGGGGCATTCAAAAATTTCCTACAGGCTGAGGTGAGTTTAGGTAGTTTAGCTTCATCTAATAATCATGAGAGTAATTCAGGTTAAGAATTGTAGGCTGGGTATAATTGTTGGTAGTAGTTTTCAAAGGCCGACAACATTTCTGAATGGGCTATAAAACTAGTGTCAGTGGAGGGATCTTTCACCCTATATATATGTCGCTTAGGGCCAGGTGGGTTGGCTAAGCGAGCAAGTAGAGAGCCTATCTTGTTCCACCACCTATCACCTATAGCATTAGTGTAAAGGATAGTAAGTAGTAAGTAGTGCTTAGTGTAAAGGATAGATTTATCAACCCAGGAAGCCACATGTGCGTTTTATTGCATTACCGCCTCCGGCCACAGTTTTTTTGTTACCCCATCATTATGGGAGAGATATCTTTTGTATATTGAGTGTCCTATAATATTCCATATTCTGCTGTGAGGTATATAACATGATATGACCCCACATTACAGTCTTTGTGGTTCACCACAACAGAATTGGAGTATCCCCGTTTGCCCCGTGGGTTTGCATGTAGGTCTTAAAGGAGGAGGATTTGCTCAAGAATGCAGGGGACCTCCATAAGAACATTTCTTTAATTGGATTCTAGAATTTTAACTGAAGATATGCAGAATCAGTACTTTATACAGAAGCAGCACTGTAATTTATATATGTCTAATGCAGGAGTCAATAACTGCATTGAGATCTTCTGCCATTCTCAGATTAGAAAAATAATTCTCTAATAGTTTCTTTTCATGCAGGTTGGCAAAGAAAGAGGCAGAGTTAACATTGAGGTAAATTTCCAGTTGTATAAAGAGGTCTATCTGCTCTCTGCATCTAACTCCTTGGATATGACTTTGATTTTTGTGACATCCACTATGATTTTTGTGGAGGATGAGAGTCACCCCTCTTGCTTTAGTTTTGTTGTGTAAATCACATCCCCAATCCAGGGGGCTCCTAAAAGCAAAGTGTTCCTTTTTCCAATGTGCCTCCTATAAAAACACAATGTCTGGGGTTTGTTTTCTGAGATTCCTAAGTACCTTTTTGCATTTCTGGGAACTGTTTAGACCCGCTACATTCTACGAGATTAGGTTTTGATGGGACTAGTCTCTTTCATCCATTGGTAAGGAGGGTAATAGTCATGGGGGTTCAAAGTAAAATTGATATATTCTGTTAGAGAACCACCTAGATAGCTGTGGCTGTCCCAGCGAGCAGCCAGCTACCTCCAAGAGCGGGGAGGATGGTCCCGGGGTGTCCAAAAGGCACCCCTTGACCATAGCAACCCTCGTGAAAACCAAGGATTTAAACACCATTACACATAACAGTAATTTCACCGACTCCAATTCTTAAAAACATCCCTATTTTGCAATTACATGCCTGCTGTTGGAAATTGCCAACAGAGCGGCACCAGACTTCCACAAATTGTGAAGGGATCAACCTTAACTGAGTAATAACCAATATAAGAAAAAACATATCAAAACAATCAATCATAAGGGGTTGTAAACAAAAGAAAATATTCACAGTACTTCATTGTCCCGTAGGAGGTGTCTCTGTTAGTTGAAGAGTATTGAGAGCTTTTTTCGGATCATCAAACATTTTGGATTCTCCCTGCCTTGGGTTTAGCCAGATATATTAAAGTCTACCAGGCACTTTTTCTACCGCTGCTGAGTAATCCTGAAACAAAAGGATGTTAAAGCCTTATACGTGAAGATCCAGAGTTTTTTGTAGGCTGCAAAAATAGATTATTTGTCGACATAATTGGAATATTGAACAAATAATTACTGGGCAAGGACGTTGATTGATGCTGGAGCAATCTAGACCTTTAAGATGAACTCTTTCAATGCTGTGTGCAGGCTTGGCCGGGAGATTCAAAGCTGTCACCAAATTGGTGGTTAGGATAAGAAAAAGATCTTGGCCTTTGTAGGTTTCTGGTATGTCGATGAGATGCTGATTAGATATTCTGCTTCTATTTTCTAGATCTTCTAGCTTATTTTCCATGGTGGTAATTGGTGCAGTCTGGGCAGTAATTTTATTATGTGAGTCCATCATCTGATCCTCCTCCTTTGAACCTTTGTTCCAGCTCGGTTATGCATTGAGTGTTGGAGGTAATTGTTGCCAGGGTAGTTTCAATAGTTTTTTGGAGACTCCTCGCCCTCGTGAGGATCAGAAGACAATGACATTTGCTGAAACGGGTGAAGAAGAGGGAGGAGAGTCCGGTTTTTGAGAACCCCAGAGTCTTTGTTTCGTGTCATATTTTGGCTTGATGAAGGTATGTTTTTCCCAACAAAGTTATCCTTGGTGAGTAATAACCAAGAAGAAGCAGCCTTGATCCACTACTTAGATGCACAGGTATTTTTAAGGTAGTTTGCATTTCCGATACTATACTGAAGGTAGCTTGTAACGTATTGTAGATACTTTTTGGTACAGAGATCATGCAGCTGTGACAAGATTAAAAAATATATGCTTGGACTCACGTGCCAGTAGAATCAGCTATGCAGCGTGCTGTAGAAGAAATGAAGATCCCTAAGGTTTCAATAAAGCTGGTCTGTGCTTTTAAGGATGCCTGCAGGCTGGATCAGATGGTCTGACCCCACAGCCAATATAGCTGCTAGCAGCACTGACTCCAGGCTATTTGAAGGGAGAGCTGTTCATTTCTGTCTCTCTCTCTGCTCTTTAGCTTCCTGCTGCCTGTCCCCACCAGTAGCCGTGCAGGGAACCCCAAAGTTTGAGCTTCTCCATCGGGCGTAGCAGGGGCAGCGGGGAGGCTCTGCCCCTGGAAGTCAAATGTACTTTATCAAAATGTATCTACAGGCAAAATTTGTGGTGATAGGATAAAACTCCTGGAAGGTTTTATTGATGTCTGAATCACTCTTTGTTCTTTACAGTTGTTGATGAAACGCGAATAAAGGATAAATTCCCTTCACTATGTGAAGATGTACGGGCAGGAGGTGAAGGAAATCTCTAATTGGGACATATATATGAAAAATAAACTAAATGGTATTTTAGTCTTTCCTTTCTGTATCTGAAACATACAGTTAGGTCCATACATTTTTGGACAGAGACAACTTTTTTATAATTCTGTACATTACCACAAATAATTTTAAATGAAACAACTCAGATGCAATTGAACTGCAGACTTTCAGCTTTAATTCAGTGGGTTGAACAAAAAGATTGCATATAAATGTAAGAACT
>NC_092859.1:55068906-55092080 GCF_032062135.1 Pyxicephalus adspersus
TTTTCAACCAAGTGTTGGAAATGAACATTTTATTTTCAGCTTTTTAATTTGTCCAATTACTTTTGAGCCCCCTGAAATGAAGTGATTGTGTAAAAAAACGGCTTTAGTTCCTCACATTTTTATGCAATCTTTTTGTTCAACCCACTGAATTTATGCTGAAAGTCTGCAGTTCAACTGCATCTGAGTTGTTTCATTTAAAAAAAAATTGTGGTAATGTGAATGCTTTCTGCTGTCTACCCTAATAATGGACTCATATCTAATGTTTACTGTCCCAATCAAATGGTTGGGATGGTAAGATTTGTATCATGTTTGAATCCAGTTGTGTCCCTACAGGCTTCTTCCATTTAATAACCTGGAATGTTTGTTTGTAGAGTCTCTGCCAGTACTCTGGAAAATTTGCTGTAGTCCTGCCATTCAAAAATAAATTCATTATTTTCTCCTGCCATTGAAATTAGTGTAGCAGTACATTTTTCTGCCTCACCTGATCAGTAGTGTGGCACTCAAAAGGAACGACCAAGAGAAGATGAAAAATATCTAAAGAGATGTCAAAAAGATTTCTAGCAACATATACTATAAGCATAGTTTGCCATAATCACCAGTGATGGAGATGTACACAAATTAAGTCTTCGAAAGTCAATTCCAAATGGCAGGACAAACCAGTCTGTTTCATTTGGAGTTGAAATGTGATTCCTAAAGATTTAGGACTTCCCTGTCTCATGTGATTGATGCGCAGATCATATAAAGACCACTATTTTTACTTGAAAGCCTGGCCACTACTATAAAGTCTGCCCCCTGTTAAGATGGCAAACTTCTATATTTGATTATGGGGCGTGGTTGTTTTGTCCATCATATGTGATGGGTTAGTGTTTTTTTTTTGGATAATCTGTACCCCTACACTCTCTCAATGTTTAATAAAAACTCTACAGTACAGAAAGTAACTGAACTTGTTTGCTGTACACCAGGAAATCATGTGGGGGTTACCTGCTACATATTTAATAGTTTTTTATTTCATATGAAGAGCGCTTTTTTTACCGGAATCGCAGACAACAAAAAGTAAGTGGTACCACACAAATCACTGTTGCCTCTGATTTGCTAATTGCTGAAGTAGTATGCTTTGCCACAACTCATAGAAATGATGCCAGCTCAAAAATTTAGGTTACATTCCTGAAATATATTTATCCATGTAGTGGTTAAGTTTAATGTTGGATTCATTTAAATTGCCATACATTGTATGTATCAAATTATTATAAAATAAAATAATCTGCATATATATATATATATATATATTTATATATATATATATATATATATATATCTCAAGTATATACCAATGTGATTCCCAATGTGTAGAAGGAAAAGTGATGCTTAACAAAACTAGCTTAGTTTATTGTAGTTTTTAAATACATTTCAGCATTTATATGTGTTTTCAATTGATTTATTCTTATGTCTTTGAAGCAGGTCTCTTGTTTGTAATGTATGTGTGCTCCTGTTTTAAAACACAGAAGTTTATGTTGCTGACTTATAGTGGACTTTAAACTTGACCCCCCTACACTTGTAAAGGAGCCAGGCCATCTGGCTCTGAATGGGGTTAATAGATGACAGTGGCTTTAAAAAATCAACAGCAGTTACACATTTATTTTGGCTTTGAAATATTTAGTTGTTTAGAAGGATAAAAGCTTTGAACAACAGAATCACAGCAGTTTTGAATTCATTCCCAGTGCTAAGAGAAAATATTGCAGACAAAATGCTCAGAATTGACATTTGCTTCTCAAAATAGTCTGATCTCTTAGCATGATTTCTACAGTGTCACACATTACTTAATACCTTCTACACACTTAATTATGCTAAAATGTTTTGCATGGCTGGAAATCGAGAATTCTTATTCCTCTTGGAAAAAGCACGGGGGCCACAATGTACCCTCTGATTTAGCTGGGCCATGTAGATCCATGTATTGCTCAAACCTTTCCTAATCCAGAGAAAAACATCCATCACTACAAATAAATCAATGGACTGGCTCTTTACACAATACCAAACCCTCCTAAACCTGCAAAGCACATTCATAACAAAAAAAAAAAAAAAAATTTGGACCTTTTCATATTTTATTTGTTATACCTGTCACTCTATTAAAAAGGTATTGCTTACTCTGATTTCACTTTACAATGTAAGCTTTTTAAAGTGTGCATTTAAAAAACTGCAGCAAGTCTGATTTCCTGGCTGGAAGACATCCAGCGTCAGCTGTTCCCATTTTTCTTTCCTTTTCTGTGCCTCACATGGAGGCTTTATGTGTGAGCATTTTCCAGGGAAGGCTGCATGCAAATGCATGCTGCCTAGAAATGCACCATCAAGGTATTTTATTTACATAACACTTCCCAAGAGCCAGGACTGAGGGCCCTTGAGAGGAATTATTAGGCAGAATGCTGTAATATTTTCAGAATTATAGGTAAGCCACCCTGCTAGCCTCCTCTATCAGCCTAGGTCTGCCTTCAGTGCACAGAGAGCACAAAAACATTGATTATGTCCTCTTTCTGGGTTGCCTTTTCTTTTTAACAGATTATTTAACTGTGCCTGGTCTATTTTTTAAGTTACCACCTTTTTGCTGAAAAGAAGCATAATCATTTAAACAATAAAAAACACACCTGTAAGCGGTTGAGGTGGGGGAATAAAATGCTAACCTTTTCTCCAGCTTCTGTAGTACAAATAGTGATGTAAACACTGTCAACAAAATCAGGGGATGGTGACCACTCCAAATCTTACAGGAAGACACTAACTGTGCTGGAAGCATCTTCTTTGCGACATTTGGGTTAGTCTACATTCCTCAGATCTTGCCAGAAGGAGGATGACTTTACCCCCTGCACTAACAAAACCAGAGAAAGTGTAGGTATATATTACCTGTCTTTTTCTGCTGGACAAAAAGCAGATGTTGCATTTTAGGTGCAAGGTGCACTTTAACTGAAAACAAAAAACCTAACATTTATAATGTAAAAAAAATGTATAATGTAAAAAATTAAGACTGTATCATAATGCAAGCATGCATATTCAGACCACAGTGTCACTAAGGTGTTGCACATGATTACAACCCATTTGAAGTCAAGGTAAACATTAGCACAGACTAAGGGCTATTTCTCATGTCCTAGGGGAGTAGAAGAAAGTGACCTCACTGTTTGAGCATTGTGTTGCTGTCCTCCATCCAGTTCTTGACTAAATACAGCAAGTGAAAAAGGACACTTTTGAGTTTATCGTATAGCCTCACTGGAAGTTAAAGGGACAAGACAAACATGTTTTATAGCACCATATTTTCTGTGTTCTACTTAACCTGGTATGACACGTTTCAAGCACAAACTGCTAGACTTGATGGTGGAGTGGAGAAATTAGGTCTATATCATTGTAAGGGATCATTTGGGAAAAGCTAGCCTTTCAGATCCCACAGGACACTTGTTCTTCTCACTAAAAATTGGCAAGTGGAAGTGAAAATCACTTGCTGCAGAATAATTCAGCATTAAATTACCACTTGCTATCAATATTGTTACACCTACACCAGTATGAAAGATGAGAATATTTTTATGAAACAAAGGACTGAGATACAGTTTTGATGCAATTCATAATGAAATGGCTTTCTGTTTGAAGAGACAACATAAATAGATTCAGATTATTATTATTAATATTATTTTTAATATTTTATCCATTTATAAACTGATTTACAATATTTAATTTAAATTTTTTTGCACCATAATGCATTCAATTATTTTGCTGCCAAGACTAGTTTACGTTTTGACTTGTCCAAGTTGGTTTTGTGGTAACAGATTCATAAAATTTTCCTAAATTATTTGTTTTCCTTATTCAGTGGGCCAACAGAATTAACAATTTTTTTTAGGTTTTGTACTATATCTGAAGACACTTAAAGACTCAAAAAAGACTGACACTGAGTAAAAGTTAATAAATAGGATTGCTCACAAATAATTGGATAATTTTTAGCCATAGGTACATACACGTACACTTTAAAATCCATGTAATGTATTTGTTAGGCAATCTATGTTCTTTTAGGGAGTTTTTGTCCTGAAACAACAATAGACAATCTGTCTCCATATCACCTGAAGATGTATTCATTATTCGTGTTCTAGTGACAAAATGTTGGATTTTTTCCCCAGTAATAATGGCCAAATAGAAGTGTGAATCTTCCAAGAAGGGACACAGACCATAAACAAAAACCTGATGGGGGTTATCCTTGCCTACTCTTAGGCTGGGTCTACATGAACGGTTTTAAAGACCCATATAAACGTTCCTACCACTTTTATATGCGTTTTTATGCAAGTGTTTACAAGTGTTTTAAAGCTTTACTTTAAAACGCTAAAAAAAATTTTTAAACGCCTATGACGCGTTTTACCGCAAATTGCCGCGATTTTACATAAGCATATAAAAGTTTTACTTTTAACGCTTTCAAGGAATGAGTACAGGGGTATATAAAACCCCATACTCATTCCCTGAAAGGGTAAAAATATGTCTAAAAAAATTGGACGAGGCTTTAATGTTAAATTCTTTTATTAAATGTGTGTGTTTGTGTAACTAAACTTTTTTTTTACAGGTTATCCCAATGACAGGATGATTCCCAGGGCTGGAATCATGACATGAGCACAGCCCTGGGACTCCTCCTGACAGTAAAGGGATCGCAGGGCACTAGGGGTTAAATGAGGACAAGGCTCTCCATTCATCTCTAGTGCTCCATGATTGACTGAGGTTTTACATTTCTCAGCCATTCAGCACTAAATATGAATGGGGAGACTTATGCCTATTCATCTCTAGTGCTCTGTGATTGGCTGAGAAATAGGAAACCCTGATGACAGCTCAAGCATCATCAGGATTTCCCTTTTTTGACATGACATGACCCATGGCAGTAACTTCCAGTTTCTGAAAATGAAAGCTCCCATTTTTACATTACTGGGTAAACCCAGAGCTTTTTATCATGCACTCATACGTGATAAAAGAAATTAGCAGTACATTCAGGAGAGGGTAGACTTGCCATTAAACAAACAGTTCTTGAGAAGACTGGCTTTGTTTCTCAACGGAACATTTGGAATTCTCTAAACCCTATGTACCAACCAGTAAGACAGCACAACAGAATTAAATAAAATCCCAGTAGTAAAATGTTCTCAGTGCTTTGCAGAATAAACAGATTGAAAAGGGCAAAATAAAAGTTATTTTAACTTTAGGAGACTTAGAGGGCAAATTAGTAAGAAAGTACTGTATGTCTGTATGTGGATTTAGCATACCATGATGTTGTTACACTTTAGTATTTTCCTTCTAATGCTGCAGGCTAGTTCACACTAGCTTTTTTCAAGTGGTACTGCACAGTTAAACCACATTTAGGTGTCCTTTTAAAAATGTTAATACTGGAACAAATTGTTTTTTTTTTAATCTTTTTTCCCCAGGCATTTACTTGCAGTAGTGTTGCCACACATCTTTTCAGACTGTACATGAGGTTTCCAATGGCAGTTTGCCTCCTCAACTGCCTCCATAGACTTGAAAGAACTACTTTTTACTGCTTTTATAAATGTTTGCAAACATTTTGTTATTTAAGCTGTTTCTGGCCCTCTGGAGGACTGCAAACAGAAAAAAAGTGATACAAAGGGCATCTTAGTGAGATTTTGCAACTGCTTACGCAATCATTTGATGGGTATTATATTGGTCAGAATCCCCAGAACACTGTTCATATGCTTACAATATTTGGTATCACTATGTGCAATAGTATTTTTTTGAATTTTTTTGACTACATTTGTTCTGCCTTGAGGAACACATTGCATTGAAAACCTTATTTAGATTTCTAATAAATTGTAACACAAACACTATCTAAATACGTGTGTGTGTGTGTGTGTGTGTGTTTGTGTGTGTCCTTAGGGTGAAACAGCTACTTTATGTTGATATAGCAACTGTTCCTGTCAGACATTAAATCTCTTCTGTTATCTTTATGCAGCTAATATTTCAACTTGCAAATCCCACCATTAACCTAGTATCTTGTTAGATCAAAAGAATGTTGATTATTCTATGCCTTTCTTTGATCATTTTCCATTGTTCACGTTACAAAATCTAAAGTTAGTAGAAATGCATAAAATAATGAGACATATTTTGTCAGAAGTAAATTTCTGAAAGATAAACGATGTACAAAAAACATAGGTTTGTAATTTATTATATTTTGTGATATAATTTCAATACTTGAAAGCTTTTTATCTTTATAATTTGATTACTTTATTTTTTTTTTTTTTTGGAATAAGCAAAAAGATCCCAGGCAGATTAATTCAAGAATGAAGATAACGAGAGTCAGCTTCAAATTTCACGCCAGGGCAAGAGCATCACTGAAAATTTAAGCTGAATTTAACAGCAATTTATTTATGTAATGATGATTACAGAATTACATTAATTTGCCCCAATAAATTTATTTTTTCAATGCAAACTATTCATGTACCTTAATTTGATCTGGTATCAGACTTTTGTTTGTCATGACCAGATTATTATTTGCTGACCAATCTCATTTGGAAAGTAGGAAGGTGACCAAGCTGTATAGAAGAGGCCACCAGAATCGCGGCTCGTGGATCGGCTAACTAGCAGTGCTGTGTGAATCTCAAACTATTTGATAGACTAAACTAATTACATACATGTAATTTATCATGTATTTAACATTCCTAAATGCATAGCGTGTGATATTTATGCAGTATTTTTACTTAACAATAAATAAGCTCATTTTTAGGTCTATTTATGAATCAGTGAATCTGACAATCACCTAAACATTTCCCGGTTTAGGGAAGGAAAACCTTCCTAGGAAAGGTTTACTCTTAAGGATAGCACATTATGTAGCACCTTGTATTTTCTCACACAAGAAGCTTTAATTTAGGGTTTACACATGGAAAAACAGCCAATTTGTTAGGTACACATTACTGAGTAGGTTCCTGATAAAAGCTGAACCTCTATGAGAGATCAATTCAAAGAGTGCTGGAGCTAGCTTAAGAACCCTTTCTTGCTAATTAAGTAGCTTTGTGAGTCAAGAAAAAATTAGAATTATTGACTAGAAGACGGGATCTTTATGTGCTGTGTCTGTTGATATTTGTGAAAGAAAATGTTATAATTTTGTATAGGTATATGAAGCTTGTTATGCTGAGATTCTTGCCCTTGCTCAAGGTGGTAAATATTTCTCATCCTAACCTGAAATTTAGATAATTTGCACCTTAATGATCTGCTTAAAATAGACATATTACTAAAAGTCACACTTTTTCTTAATCAGCATCAGTACAACTCTGCATTACAAAATGTCCACTTTTTTCTGGTTCCTCATATGACTTAACGCCTTGCCAAGCTGTGTTCATTACCACTACAGGAAGTGAGAATCTTCACTGAAATATTGGGCCTGATCAGTGAACCTGGGTGATCCAGCAAACCCAGAATGGATCTGGTCCAGGATTAAAAACATTTGCTAACAAATAGCAAATTACTTTTAGGAAATCTAATTCAGGTTTGTTGGATCACCCAGGTTCACTGAATAAAGTGTATTCTCTCAAGCCTAGGAGAGCTTTCATAAATCAGGCCCATTGTGTGAATATTTACTACATTCATCCATCCATATTTGTCTCTCGTGAAAATACCAGCTTGACATAGAAGACATACAGCAGGGGTAGGCAAACTCCAGCCTTTAGGCCAGATACGGCCTAGCCAGTAGTTCTTTCCAGCCTAATGCCCCCCTGGTCGACCCGCGGCTCAGGAGCTGCATGTGGCTCTTGAGCCTCCTTGGTATGCCTCCCTTCCCTATTTACTGCGGCCAGTGTTAATACTTCTACCCCCGGGGTAAGGGGACATTCCCTCTTCTCCGTATACATTGCTGAGGAGGGGGTTTTCCTTTCAGGGGCATTCCTGGCGCGGGCGGAGCCATCAGCGATAGACTCGAGAGAGAGTCTTGCCTAGTATGCCTTCTTGACCTCCTAAAATGACCTAGTAGCCAAAAACGTTTGCTGACCCCTGACATACACTATACCCCACTCATATGTATCCCTCTAATTTAGGGAACTGTGAACATATAGGCCGCCTGCTATGCGAATCCCAGTCCACACACCCATAGTGGTTGAATATGATGGGCTTCTATTTCCTTTAAATTCTTAGTTGGCAATTTTAAAATGACCTTTGTAAGCACATGCTAGATTTAGTAATTTCACAGGAAAACTGGCAAAAACAATAGAAAAAAGGATTACTAATTCATAATAAAAATTAGTCCTTGCTTCTTAATGATATATGAAATAATGCATTTATGCTAAATTAACAAAATTGTTCAATGTTAACTTTATAAAAAGAAACATATAGGTCTCTGGAGGTTGCTCACATGGGCAGTACTGTTTGTTCCAGACAAGTGATTCATACAGTATGAAGCCAGCACAAAAGATTCTGGATGTAATCATGTAAATGAGCAAAGAAAGTTATGTGTAAGCAACGTTATTATTCCACTCTTCATGTATATATATCTTTAAATATGAGTGTTGATAACGTCTGAACTATGAATAGATACATAAGGATATGTACTAAATGATTCAATTCTTACTAAAGTACTTTTTTAATTTAAATTTGTAACACTGCTGTTGCTGAAAAAAGTAAGTATGTTGGGAGAGACTGGTATATTCTAGAAAACTTGATCTGCTAGGAGAAACAATCTGCTTTCCAATCCACTGGGGACAGTATCTGACCTTTTTTAGTCACATTTGGTTGTTCAAGCAAACAAAATCTATATTTCTATGCATTGCAGTAAAGGAATATTTAAATAAATCTGGAACATAGAAATGTAGTGTTTGCTTTTTGTTTCTAAAATTATTTCTTGAACCTGTAATTCCCCAGCTTACTTAAAATCATGAAACAAATCAGATGATATTAAAAACAAATTTAACGAGTAGTGCTCAGATAAGGGCTACATTATGTTACCCACAGTGCTATGATGGCACACTGGATTTTGCTAAAAATATCTAAAGTTATAAAAGCCATTTAATTTTAAACTTTAAAAGAGGTCAACTGGTTACAAAAGTTAGGGCTATACGATTTCTGCTGGATACAGCTAAAAAGGGGCTTCCAACTTCTGCTAAAAATGAAATCATTTTGACTATATTTATAAACAAACCACTTCGACTGAAGTCCGAATAACATTATTTGTTCACAAACATGGTTAAAGTGGTTTTCATATTTATCAGAATTGTTGGGAGCCCCTTTCATACCTCTAACCCTTGTGGTCAGTTAAAATAAATTGGCTTTTCTGATTTTAAACAAATGCTGATACATCATGATGATTTGAGATCCTACTACATTTTACATTGGATTTGTCCAACAGTTCAAAGTGCATTTAAATTTATAATTTCAGGCATGATATATATTGTCAGGAGCAATATGTATGATATATGATATGGCTAAATGTTGGAAAGAAAATGTTTGCCTGAATTTTCTTTCTCAACATTGGATTCCTCCTTGTTCATTATGAACTGACTTAATCATGCAGTGATTCCTGATAATGATATGGATTGGAAGGATATCTAAAGAACTGTGTCTATGTACTGTAAATGCATTAAATCCTTCCTGTTTCCTGTTAGGGAAGTGTACCTGTTTCCCTCATGTAACTAAAACAATCAACAGCATAATAGACTTTTGCTATAATGTTTACATTCTAGTTTTATTGTAATAAAAATAGTACATGTTTATATTTGAAAAATAATGTTCTGGAATATTTGGATAAATATCTGGAACTTCTTTGTTCCTTTGACCAATATAATAAAAAAATTGTAATTCACATGCTGGTTGGATTTTGAGTAAAGTAAATCATTTCAGTAAATGAGCATTGTCAAAGCAATGCTCCATAAAGGTGTGCCACAGCTGCAGTAACTCAAATTCATTGCATGTAGCTGAACTACAGAACCGCAAAAGGTTATTGCAATGTATAATAGTTATCATTTGGTAGACAAACTACACAGTATGCCTTTGGCCAAACTCATTACCATATTCTTATTTTTGCAGTCAGGATATAGTGGCTCCCTTGATGGAACACAAAGAAACAGTGATATGTTGTATGAGAATAAAGCAATATGTGCCTCTTTCGGTGCCCGTCGTTTGCCTACCAATGGTGCAGTGCTCCCCATTCCAGCCCTCTCTGCATTCACATTTTCCATCTTTGCATGTTCCATGTTCAGTACAGCGAGGGTGACAAACACGTTGGTCACATGCCACCCCAGTCCACCCTTCCTCGCAGCGACATGCTCCACCAACACAAACACCATGAGTGCCGCAGTCCACTGAGCATACCTCTGCAACAAAGAGCAAATAAAGTTAGGGAAAAATATAAATCAGATAACAAAGGACAAATGTGTCTGGTGTGTGTGTATATATATACAGTATATATATATATATATATATATATATATATATATATATATAAAATATATTTATATTTCAGAAAAATGCATGTTTTCACTAAGCAGTAAGTAGGTATAATTTGTGTACCTTGAATGTGTAATTGCACATCCAAAGACAGGCTTTAATGAAAGATGCCATTTTTTGCAAGGTTGTAGACAAAAACATTATAGTCCTTCACAGACAGCTAGAACAGAAGTGTCACCAACAACAGTCGATGCAAGTGAAAAGGAAAATTGCATGTATTAGAAAAATATTTACTTTTATATACCAGAGCATCTTGTAATTCTGCTGTAATCATCCTTCAACTGGTTTGTTTAACTGTGATTAAATCAGTTTATCCTGTCAAGCAAGCTTGTAAAATAAGCACCCATCTGCACAACATGTAATACCTCTCTATATGGTTTGCCGTTTGAAAGGTTAGATTATTTATTTATGTCAGGCTGCCGATAGAATGGAAAGCATAAGCCCAGAAAGAAAAATCTTATAACAGGTAAAAAAAAATGTAGCCTTGTTTTCTTTTTTTCACATGGTGGGTCCCACTAGTGACACACATTTTTTTGTGATGTGATGTGAGTGATGAAGCTCACTAGCTGCACTTTACCTCTGTGGAGGCAGTGTTTTCAACCTACTCTGCTAGCCTGATTTGAACTGTAGCCATCTCACCTTCTCTTCATCTCAATTAAACTGAAGGGGGGTGTTTTGTAGCTTACAAAGGATAGCTGTGTGAGCTGATAACACTGTTTGAGATTCCAGTTTACAGTACAGGATTTAAAAACACAATACAAGAGAACAAGCAGCTTGATATTAACATGCAATACTAGATTATTCGTAGTTCAACAGCAGGTGCATTTGACTTGACACTGACCTCCATCTGAAATGCATTTGACCTGCTTCTAGCAGCTAACGTATTACCGTTGAAACATTTGTGACATCTAGAAGTTTGCTGACACAGACCTTTTTTTGCTCAAACTGAATATTTCAGCAAACCTGAAATGGATTTTGTCAAAGTAATTTGCTTTTTGTTAGAAAATATTTTGAATCCTGGACTAGATCCATTCCAGGTTTGCTGGATCACCCAGCGTCACTGATGAAAGTGTATCCTCCCCAGCCTTGGAAAGCTTTAATAAATCTTATATAAAATAAATCTTTATATAAAAAATATCTTTTAGGTTATGCTCAAAATTATGCAAAAAATGCCAAAGGTCTCCTTTGACAGTCCATCTTAAAGTTACATATTTCCATTTTTTTTACTGCAGTAAATATAAAATACACTCATCTTCACATAAAAAGATATTGGGTTAAATATTAAGAAAAATAATGTATACACAATGTATACGTGTTGTATCTTAATAGAACATGAGATCGGTATTGCAGCTGTTAACAACAGCCATCAGTAGAGTATCAGCAATTTTAACTTAGGTAGTGGTACATAAAGCCAAGCTTTGCTTGCCACGCACTTCATGCTCTATCAGACATTTCCTCCTAACATCACTAGTAAATAAATGTTCAAGTTGCCATTTAAATCAAAAGAAACCCATTTATCAAATCCATGAACCCATTTATTAGTATCTGAACTTTTTTAATGACTTACCTGTTTGGCAAAATGTATTGATTACTTCATAATGAAGGAAGCCATTTTATGCGGAAAAGCACATCATTTTTTGCATTGTTTGTTGAGGCTGTCCTATAGCATACTTTGCTAATATCAATGGCTCCCATTTTATGATGTATAAATTCATGGGACAAGCTGAACATATATAAAAAAAGTGAAAGTTAAAAGTACTTTTCTTACCAACAGAGCAATCAGGACCCATCCAGTTAGGGTCACAGCTACACAGACCCGTGTCAGTGAGGTAAGTGCCATGTCCACTGCACTGATCTGGACACTGAGTTCTTGGAAGTTCACAATTCTGGCCTCCCCATCCAGGACTGCAGAGACATTCCTTGTTCACACAGACTCCATGGTTGGAACATGTTGGGTCAATGCAGTCAACTATAATATTAGACACACAAAAACATATAAAACGGTTTTGTTTATTTCAACAGTTGTGCACTAATCCTAGACCTGCAGTTCCGAAAATGTTTCAATGCCTGTATTACACAGTGACTTAGCCATTGTTACCATTACTGACATACTCGTAAAATGGTAACAAAATATTTAGAATCTTATTAGTATTTTCTACAAATGTAAGATTATAAAAGTAGTAGCCGCACAATCCTGCATACTGTAACAATTTTTGTTGTTCTAAAGTGGAACAAAAGCTCCATTTTTAGATTTGTATAACTTGCCTGATCGCTTACCATGCATTTTCCCATGTATGTGCTGGCATTTCCCATGCTCGCTAGAGGACCTGTGACATGTGTTCTTTATTTGTAACACATACAACAGCTCCTCCAGGGCTGCGGGAGCAATCAGGAGGGCGGAGCTGTCAGCATAGTAAAGCTCCACTGATTGCTCTGCTCTCTGATTGGCTAAGGAAAGTGAAATCCTGATGATGCTTGAGCTGTCATCAGAGTTTCCTATTTCTCAGCCAATCACAGAGCAGTAGAGATGAATGGGGACAAGTCTCCCCATTCAAGTCTGGTGCTGAATGGCTGAGAAACGGAAAACCTCAGCCAATCACAGAGCACTAGAGGTGAATGGAAAGCCTTGTCCTCATTTAACCCCTAGTACCCGGGGATCCCTCACTGTCAGGAGGAGTCCCATGGCTGCTCTCATGTCATAATTGCAGCCCTGGGAATTATCCTATAATTGGGCCAACCTGTAAAAAAAAAGTTTAGTTACACAAACACTCATTTAATAAAATACTTTAACATTAAGCCTTGTCCTATTTTTTAACCATATTTTAACCCTTTCAGGGAATGAGTAAGGGGTTTTATGTATCCCTGTACTCATTCCCCAGGGTGGGGTGGTAGAGATCTGGGAGTCTCCTTATTAAAGGGGGTTTCCAGATTCCAAAGTCCTGTTCAAAAGGTTTATAAATGCCCCAATTGTTTTCAATAGAAACTTTCATAAAAAGCTTAAAAACGTTTGAAAAAGCCTACATTGAGTTCAATGGGAGCATTTTCCCACGTTTATTCTGCTTTTTAATTTTTTAAACGTTGCAAGCAACGTTTAAGATGAAGCTCATAAGTGTGCCTGAAGGAAACGTCCTGGTGTATTAGCCCGTTGTAATGCATGGGGACTTCAAACATGGGCTTTAAAAGCCTCAGGTTAAATGCTGGGGAAGCAGTCTGTGTAGACTAAGCCTAAAGGGGTTGACAGGACACCTCTCTTAAAACTTTAAGAATCTTTTATTTTTTTACCAGAGCATGGGATAAAATACCAACCAGCTGGCCACAGACCTAAGGTCTACATGTTTAAGAATCGAAGTATATCCTGGTTTTATTTAGGTACATGTTGTTTTTTTCTTGTCCTTGAGTAAAACACTTTAGAAAACTAAGGAAATGTCCTACTGTACCAATCTTCCTTACTTGGTGGTACTTCAAAATCCCCTCTGCTTTTCAATAAAAAAAAAAAAAAAAAAAAAGTTCCATTAGATCCGGAGAACTCAGAGACTAGAGATCTGTGGGTTAAGGACAAAGAGCTTGAAATGACCTATTAAACAACTATTAAATTAAAGGCAACTATTAAAACTGAACAACTTTGTCACGTGGTTTTCTTCAATTTTTATGCTTCTATCAATAAAGTCTAAAGTAAGAAAATAAATATGTTTAAGAAGTGTGGACAATGAGAAAAATGGAGCACTAGTAAGTCCTATTATAGTCAGAAAGCAGACAGCTTTGACCCAAAACTCAACCACTTAAGCTCATTGTTTATATGATTTCTAAACAGGTACTAAAGGCAGTGTAACATGTATGCCACTGGCAGAGTGAAAAAAAAGAAAAAGAAAAAAAAAGCGATTAGGTGTCAAGTAGGTTCCTGTGCAGTATGCATTGTAGGCTCCTAATAAACTATGAATTGCATTTATAAAGTTAAATGTCATTGAAAAATTACTTGGCCAAGAGACGGGCAAATACACCAGCACTAAGTTAACCTAATTTGTCAATTTCACTTATGTCCTCACCACAACAAAGTGTAAAATCTGACAAATGTTCCATTTCATTTTCCTTTGCAAGTTTGTTAATAGAGCAACAGTGTTTATGCGGCAGAAAATATGGATCCTATTGATTTCCATGCCACTTCTATTTCAGGTGAATTGTTTGGACGACAAAGCTATGATGAATATCCCAACTAAAAAGCTTAACTTGAATAAAAAATACTGCTGACTCAGAGTTCTCAATTGCATTCCGTGCTTTGATAAGGGCATATGAATGACATGGTTTCATTATTTTTGGAAGAGCAATCAATATTCCAAACTGCATTTTATAGTAACATTGAAAACTGTAGTTCTTGCTTATTTTTACAAATGGATGTGAAGGAAAAATTATGAATTTAAATATTTAATTTTGTAGGATGCATGTTTGTGATTAAAGTGGTTTTAAAATGTCATGAAATTGTTAAGCCCAGAACCAGCGGCATTTTTACTGGCTTTCATGAATTATGGCATCCTTCATAAAAAGGTATTTATTATGATATACAGTAACATAAAAATATAAGATACATTTTTTAAGGATGGTCGCATTGTTGCTAAAAATAAAGTGCGATTCCATTTTTAAGTATTCATTTTAAGACTCTTAGCTTCTTGTAAAAATATAAGCCCACTAACCTTTTCCTCTCCAAACCTTTTAGCCATTTATTGCTTAGACCTTTGTTTTCTGTTAAATTAGTTTTCTAGCATGTGAAATATTGGGATAGTAGATATTCATTGCACAGTGGATCCTTCTCAAATTTCCTCACAATTTAATTATTTTTTTTTTTTTTTAATCAAAGACTTACAATATTGATTTTTGAGACTTATAGTAAAAATGTGCTTGATCACATGATAGACATTGTTTTTCAATGTTTCGTAAGTTTTTTAGTGACAAAGGGGCCTGACATAAACCAATAAAATGGAGGTAAGGCAGGGGGCAATAGTTGGGGAAATAAATATGAAGGATAACAGTAAGATACTCTAACCACACATTGTTACATAAAAGTGCCCCTAAAAATTTCTCAAACAAAAGTTCCAAAAGAGGCTATCCATCAATGCAGTTGAAAGGGAGTTTCCAAAAAAGCGTGGATGTGCCAGGTGTTCCAGCAGCTTACAAATGTTCTCACCCCTTTAAAGGCCACTTAAGCAGCATTGCAAAAAAATGCTGACAATGCTGACACTTCTTTAATATTGAAGCAAAACAATCAGATTATCAGATTATCTAAGAGGCAATGCAAAGCAAAGAACATTCAAAAGTGACAGTAAATCATTGCAGGAAACAGATGAGGGAGTAAACACATAAGTATGTATGTCTAGGCATAGAATCAAGAGGCTGGTTCCAACTGACTGCATATATGATTCTAGTAAAGTATTATGGTAGAGTAGAATCATCAAGAGCAAGAGGCCAAGACACATGATCTGCAGTATCTCATAAAAGTTCAGGCTCCTATAACCACTGGAACCACTTTGGTCCCAAAACAGTTTCTGGGGGCCTTCAATGCTGTTTTTTTTAGGGCGAAGAATTGGACTTATAATAGATGTAGATGCCAGAGGGAGAGCAGTTAGTCCTCCATGGGAAACCAGTCAATACAAATATCTTAAAAAGCCTATTAGGAATACAGAGAGCAGGCAATCAATTAAATTTAAAAAAAAGAAAACCCCTGCAAAGTGAAGCCAGCCTCTCTCATTCTATCCAATAATGGTCTCAGGCATGATACCTCATCTGCAGAATGAGAGATCAGGAAGGAGTGATTTGGGCTTCACTGAGATCGACTGAGCCATCATAATAATTCAATTTACATTGCTATTCTATTCAAGCTCCTAAACTGCTCATGTTTTTTTTTCTATTATTATTATTTTTTAAGGGAAAATTGCTGGATAACTATGTTTAGTTAGTTTTTTTTACAATATTTAGTAATGTTGGACTAAGCATTATTGCAAAATATTGAATTTTTTTTTTTATATTTGCAAAATATGAATTGTTATTATTTTATACATTTTATAATATTTTATTACCAAAAGCATAGGAACATAAGAACATAGGAATCCATGGGCTCAATATCAGACATAAGCCAGGGTCTTATATATATTCTAGGTCTAGGATTCATGAAGGGACCTCAGGAACACAGGGGATGAATTTAAAGATGAAAACATGTATTTGCAGGCACTACCAGATAGGGCACATTATGTTTACATTGAGGCAGATTTTTGTATCTATATGCTGAAAGTTCTATTAGATTTTATTGTTACCATAGTGGTTAAAAAATTTCTTTTAAATAATAATACTTCAATATTCCTTGCTAAATCAGAGTTTGCCAATGTGTATAAATGTTCATGTAATTAAACATAAATAAACTTTCAAAGCATATATTTTAATGGCTAAAATCAAGATAACCATATATCCTTACTGTTTGACACCAAATATTTACACTTTACTACTGACTGAAACTATTGGTTAAAGCACCCAATAAGACAAAAGCATCTTTAGAAATAGTTTTTGTACCTTCTTCACAGTTGTCTCCCTTGAAGCCGGCAGAGCACACACAGTTTCCTTCAATGCAAGAGCCATGGCCGCTACATGTAGGATCTATGCACTGGCTGCTTGGCACATCACATTCAGCTCCTTTCCAGCCACTGTAGCATATGCAGGTACCTTTAGAATACTGTCCATTACCACTGCACAAAACTGGACATGCCGCTGAAATACAAGACATACATAGCTTTTAATAAATAATTATCACTTAACATTTGTCATAGAAAATCAATCACTTGTGGATTTAGATAAGGCTACCTATTGATTTAATTCATTATTTTTGACCTTTTTAATATATATTAAATGTGCTTAATATAAAATCCAATACTTAGAGTTTAGCAGTGGTACTCATGTGTATTTTAAAAGATATGGCTTTGTGAATGGTAAACATGAGTGGACAAAGGAATTAACAGAAGCTGAAGAACCGACAGGTAATAGAAGATTATACTTCTATATATACTTCCTATATTCCTATATGCCCATAATATAATGATTCTTTGTAATTCATATTATAATGTTTATTACTCATTTATGCCAGAAATAAAGAAAAATATATAATTGGATTTGTTAAGTTTACATAAAACATAATTTTTTTTAGTTAAAAGCGCTGTCTGTTCTCAAAATATTTAAAGCGCAACTAAACCAAAAACAAATCTTACACTCACCTTTCCTTCTGCAGAGCTCCCGAAGTCTCCTGCGCTGTTCTCATTTGGGGTCCTGCACTGCCCTGGAATCCACCTTCATCACCATCTTCGTCACCATCTTCCTCCATCTTCTTTGGTATATTGGGAAAAAAGAGTATCGACCTCACTGTGCATGCGTGAGATCTGCATTTTTTTCCCATTGGAATAAAAACCCCTTCTGCTAAGATCGGGCATGCTCAGAAGGAGCAGCCAAAAGCCTTCTGGCATGTGTGACATATGTATCCCAGGATGCTCTGCGCTCTCATTCTGTCTTTTTGTTTAAAGTAAATGGTTAAGAAAAACTAGAAAATAAATGAAATATTTTTACCTTACATAAAAGGGTTGTCTACCCTCCTATGTAAAGTAAAAATTCTGGTGATAGTTCCCCTGTATAATTCTATATTTCTTTCCTAAATGGATCACACTGACATTTTCAGACCTGGAAACATAGATTTCCTACACCTGTGAAAAGAGTGTAGAAGAGAAGCAGATTTTCAGCAATGGGCCTGATTTGTGAAAGTTCTCCAAGGCTGGAAGTTATACACTTTCATCAATGAAGCTGGGTGATCAAGCAAACCTGGAATAGATCTGGTTCAGGATTCAAAACATTTGCTAGGAAATATTATTTAAGAAATCCATTGCAGGTTTGCTGGATCACCCAGCTTCACTGATGAAAGTGAACCCTCTCCAGCCTTGGATATAAATCAGGGCCTATGTGTTGACACAATACTACTTTCAGATGGTGTAAAAGAGAAACACTGTCAAGACCAGAATTAGGTCAATGTCACAAAGGTGATTTTGTAGCAGCGATAAGTAGCAGGTATAGAATCATTTTTCTCATCTCTATTGTCAGCAATTGCAGTTAGTTAATGGTTCTAAGAGATTTGCAGCTCAGTTTTTGCTGCAGTTGGAGCCAAACCCATTAACAAACCCACTTTTCGACATATTGCCCTCATTAATCCTCATTGTTACAGTTCTGGCTAAAACACAGTGGTTCTTGCAAAGAAATATAAAAATTTAAAAGCAACCCAGGAAAAAATAAAAAACGAAAAAATGAAAAAAATAATCTATAAGAAGTGGCGCAAAACAATACCCAGAAAAAATACATATAATGCACAATACAAAACTTAAAATCAGATTTTTAATACTCTAAATCCCCAAAAATTACAAACATCTATGGTTTGCTCAGGCTGCTGCTGCAATAGGCTGTTGTTTTTGTCAAATTGTATTTATGTCCATATGTTACAATTTGCACCCTGCACCCCCTACTCACTGTAGCTCCCAAACAGAAAACAGATACAGAAAAATTATTTACTAACAATCCAAACATGTATTAATTTTTTTGCATTTTTGTTTTTTTGAGAAAGGGAATATATACAGGTTTCAGGTTATCAGACCAGGTTACTTAAAATATTCACAACTTCAACATTCAACAAACAAAAAAAGGTAGCTTTATTGGTGTGACTTTACTGATAATTATACAATTATTGAAAAAATACTACAATTTTGAGTTTTAGGACACCTTACATTTTTCCTATTTTTCTAATATTTCAATTGTTTGAAATTGTTTCAATTTATTATTTCAACTGTTTCTGATTCACAAATTTTTAAAAAAATGGACCTTTTTTTACTAAGCCTATTGTTAAGAACTTTGAACATGTAATTTAAAGCAATCACTTCATCCTATCCAGTTATACATTTTACTGTGTTGTATACAGTAAACAACATACCTATAGTCTAAACTAAGATTACAACAATAAAAAACACATTATAGACCGAATGTGACCCAATGTGTAGGGCAGCATGGTGGCTCAGAGGGAACACTCTTGCCTTTGCAGCGCTAGGTCCCAAGTTTGAATCTCGGCCAGGACACGATCTGCATGGAGTTTGCACGTTCTCGTGTGTCTGCGTCCAGGTATGTCCCAAAAACATGCAGTTAGGTTAATTGGCTTCCCCTCAAAAATAGACCTTAGACTACATTAATGACGTATGACTATGATAGGGACATTGGATTGTGAGCTCCTTTTGTGGGACAGTTAGTGACATGACTCTCGAGTTTGTACAGCACTGTGTATTACGATGGTGCTATATAAATACTGTGTAATAATATTGTGAATCATTCTCCTGAAATACAGGCATCCTGAGGTGCCTGCAAATACCTGTGGTAAGTCTTTTGTTCAATATCTTGGATTCTCTGGATCCAACACCCAGGCTGCACAAATAGATCTCAATGTTTATCTAAGGAAAGATTAAGCTCTTTCCTTCACTGAAGCTCCAATATCTGTCATTCCACTGTCATACCACCAGTAAAATTTTGCCTTAGCTGAAAGGCTTGAGTACAGTTTAGTTCCGGTAGGGGTATGATAAACCTCAGTTTAGGCCTAAGAACAAAGTATAGGTTTGAAAACATTTGCAGAGACCATATGATATCTGCATTACTTTTTAAATTTCAGCAAGATCAGGTTTGGTTTAAGAATAAGGTTGTCAAGATTGTCAGGGGAAGATGAAAAGTTTGTGGAATGGGGCTCCTGAGTCAGATTTGGTTTTATAATACCATTACTGCATATTACATAACTGCATTTATGTAATATTAAACTGGCCATCATACTACATGGGTATTGGTAAATGCTGTTGTATGACAAATCAGACTTGATATTCTGTGGCCAGAAAGTATATTGCACAAACTACCTATACATACTCACAAAAAAGAAAAAAAAACATTTCAAGAACTGCTGATCCAGATACAAGTAAGAGATTCATCCAAGAATTTCAAAAGGACAAAAAACTCATCAGGTGTGTCAAATCCCTGACATTCAGAAACCATGAGGGGAAAACCACACACGCTGACTTAAGCACTAAAGTATAGATGCTTTAATTAATCCGGGGTGATTTTAATTGCTTCAGTTAAGTGGAAATTGGGTTAAAAATGATGCAGTGCATGCTGAGGTGTGTTAAAACATGACATATGAGTTGAAGAAATCGATAAATTAATAGTGCACAGATGTTTTAATTAAACCCAGGGAAGTTAAACAAGATCACTTGAGACTTTTAAGCCTATGATTAATTCAATTAATTTAAAATACCTGTAGTGAGAGGATGCCTGTTTTGAGAGTATTAAGTTATTTTTTTTTTTTTTTTTAAAAGATAAATATATATAGTCTGAAAATACAAAAACTTGTTCTTACATGTAATTAAAAATTAACAAGTATGTGACATTTCCAAGGGTTTCAAAAGCTAATTCAACAGAATTGGCAGACAGTATTTTCTTTATAATCCTTAGGTACATAGCCTTTGTAAACGTGTAAAAGCTAACAGTAGTTGGTTCATGCAAGGTAACAAGGTACAAGAAATAAAACATCTGACCTGTGTACCTTATCAAGGCTCATTCCTGCCCACTCTTGCAAAGTGTCTTTGTTTTAACAGATAACTTTTACCAAACTCTGGTTCCTGCAGCACAATCCAGACTTCTCCATGCTTGTTCACTTATTGGTAGAGAAACTTAATGCCCCCTGTCCAGATCTCAAAAACTAGGCCTGGCAAAAAATAATAAGCAGGTCTGGACATTGTTACCCGAAAAGTGGGCCTTTTATGTTTGAAAATTGCATACATTCCATTGAGTAGAATCCCATATGTCATTATTGTATTTTATTTTCTATAAAATATATTACTTTAACTACATATTTAAATTTTTAACACCTTATATATTTGATGAATTGCATCCTATGTACCTTTTTATTTTTATGATGTCATCATGTGGTTATTACCACTGTGCGAATATTACCCACACAATTCTATTATTATTCTGTGGTATTTTCATTAATTAAGAATGCCTACACAAGACACTTACAGTACACATTTAATAATACATCTCTCTTAATACTGCCATCACAAATAGAATAGTACAATTATCATACTATCATTCATAATGCTAGTAATACTGTTAGCACACACAGAATATTACAATCATCATGTTATTTTCCATACTGCTAGTAATACAGCTTGTATACACATAACAAATTTAACCATCATATTATCATCTACACACTAATTTTCTGAATGCCCATCATCTATAATCTCTTACATTGTTTCTCACTCTTACTCTGTGGATTTCAGTTCACAGCTACAATCCTGGAATACATCGGGGTCCTCTCGCCTAGGTGGCGCTGTTCAGCCGATCAGGGCTGTCCCTCTATGGCGCATGGCACATGCGCATTACTACGACACAATGGGATGCCAAGACCAGCCTATTTGAGGCAGACTTAATGTCTCTTCTCTCATTTGCACTCCAGGCTGCTGCAGACAATACATTCCAGGGTCCTAGCAAGACTCTGCTTTGCTAGTCAGAATTTCTTCATCTACCTGGTAAGCTTTGCTCTCCTTTTAGTTATAAGACACTTTATGTGTGATTACTTTAAATCATACAACTGTATACCCCTTTATTCTTTTATACTTAGACTTCACTCCTTGTACCATTTGATGTTTATTCTTACCTAAGGTCCATAATATTCTTACGCCTGGTATGTACCAACATTTATTAATTTATTTTAATACCCATACATACTCTGAAGTAACCTATAGAATATAGAATAGGCTCTGATTATATTCAGACATATTTATTTATTACTACTAACTTTTTAGTCAATTTAATTCATTACACATGTATTGGGTCAACCCATAAAATTACCTTTGCTCTTTCATCATATATATACACACATATACTGTTTACTTCATCCAGTTTTTGTCTTCTTACCATCATCTTGTAAACATCACAATTTTAGTTAATATTCTAAGTTAATATGATTTACTTTGGTGACTGGCTATTAAATATATATTTAATGATATTAATGATTGTAAACATTTAGTCTTCCATTTGTTACTGATGTTTATATCTATATCTATATTATCTATATTATAATTTAGATATATAGATAATATAATAATATTGATAAAATAATAATATTATATCTATATTATCTCTTTCATATTGCTCAACCTGTCTAATATGTAGCATACCTTAAGTATGAGACTTATACCTTAAGCATACCTTAAGTAAGTAGACTTGACTTGAGATCAATCTATTATTTGAATTTGTGCATTACCTTCTTACCTGTTTCCAGTTACTTCGAACCAATACGTATGTGATCCGTCACTAGGAGATCTATATTTAGAACTAAGTCCTTTTAAATTTCATAAAGCAATGAGTGATTAGGACAACAAATGAAATGTATATTTTGGCATTGGTGCTATATATTGTGTCTACCAATGTTGAGATATAAAGGTTTTATTTGCCATAAAAAACCCTACTTTTTTCCTTTTCTTATTTTCTCCATCCTATTATTTAGGGGTTGGCATAGACAATTTACTACTTTACAGGTAGTCCTAAGTTAAGCACATCTGACATACGGACGCCTTCTACCGTGTTTCCCCAATTTTAGGACATCCCCATTAAGTAAGCCACCCCCGATTTTT
>NC_092859.1:55092867-55100195 GCF_032062135.1 Pyxicephalus adspersus
GTGATCATGAGTGACTTTCAACAATAAATGTGTACTGTAGTCTTCTTCATGGAAAAATAAGACATCCCCTGAAAATAAGACCCAGGGCATGTTTTGGCATTTCAAAAAATATATAAAAATTATAAGAGTGCCTTATAATCGGGGAAACAGGGTATATACGAACAGGGCTTCCCTGCTTGCTCCTGTGCAGAATGGAGGCTGGATGGGGGAGGGGGAGGTTTGCATGATTTGCATAAGAAGTCTTTTGCTAAACACAGCTGAAGTTGTGGGCGATCTTAGGGGGTGAGCTCCCTTGTAACTCTTTAATGACCGAGAAAACTCTGCAGTTGTTTCTTTTTGCATATCAAAGCACATATTGCTTCAGAACTTATTAAAAGGTCTAGGCTAGATTTTATACAGTAACTGACACCATGCTGCCTAATATTATGTTGAGACAAACATCTGTCCTAATTGCATTTATTAAAATAATGTACCTGTTCCAACTTACATTCAAATTCAACTTAGGAACAAACCTACAGTCCCTATCCTGTATGTAACCCGGCGACTGTGTTTATATATATATATATGAATTGATTAGGCTAGAGTTTTCTACATTTTTACAATATCTACATTTTTTATCAATACACCCTGGGGTATAAAGAAGCTATTATGCTTGAAAGCTTGGTTTTGCATTGTTTATTTCACTTGTAATGCTTTATGACTGCAATCTCTGCTTGTTTACCAATTAACAGGCTATATTTTTCTACTGACCATCATGTTGGATTTTGTTAAAAAGGAACACTGCATCATACTCAATAGGGAGTTAAAGCTGCAAAATCATAAGGAATCAAGCACCCACCAAGCTACTGTTGTAAGAGAAAGCCTGCTCTCAGCATTACTGTTTGCTTCTAAGCCCTCAAGCTTTTAGGTACACACAGATGTCATTTGCTTTAAACTTCTGAAAAGAAAATGATGGAATCTAACAGTTTTAGTAGTAGAGGACATTTTAAATGATTTGTTGCTTTACAATTTTTGCTTCTTTAAGCCAAAATTGACAAATACATTTTGTATTGCTCACTTTTCATTTGATTCTTGGACAACAATTTGAGTATTATTTTAAAAGTACTTATGGGTTTACAACACTATGTGGCCAATAAAAGAATCTAGAGCAGTGGTCACCAACCAGTGGTGCATGAACCACTGGTGGTCCGTGAGAAAATGTTGGTAGTCCACTGAAAAATTTGGCCATTATTTGCAATTTTAATGTTTTATTAATGATATGATATTAATTAATAAAACAAAATTAATATTCTAATAAACTCTTATATTCTGAATGACAATTTTCTACTTTATATTGCACTAAATTCATGAACTGTACTAGAGACGGAAAAACAAGGGAGGCGCAGTGTGACGTCAGTGTAGTCTTAGGTTGTATGAGGCAACTGTTGCTGAGCCATAACGCTTCAGTATTGTTTCCACAATTACAACAGTCACCCCGCTCCTCAAATTTCAATTCTCATCTGATTGTTTTATTTTATGTGTTTATTTCTCAGATGACCTTAACTGTGTATTTTCTTTGACTGTTATATCAAATAGTTTAACTTTGAACACTTTCATTTTTTGTTTGGTCTTGGATTCGAATTAAACCCATAATAAGTGAGAAAAATCAAATTAATGTTTTTCATTTCTTTAGTATTGCCAAAGATAATGCAACTAATAATAATAGTAACAATAGTAATACTTTGTCTAACTGTGAGCTGATCAATGAATCAGAGCCTCTCACAGTCCTTGTTAGGCACCATTAGGAAGATCATTATTTTACAAATGTATTTATCTTTTTAAAAAATTCATATTAACTTCCCTGGCTGTCTAATTATGTCAGTATTTTTATGCCAAAAGCAGTACATTGTTTTGCATGGAAATTCATTTTACATTATAGGCATGTAATTCTTAGGCATAACTCACCGAAACATGTGAAATGTTTATTAAATTTAATATTAAACTTTAAATAAAAATTACAAAAATCTGTTAAAACAAGGGTGCATAAAAATACTGAAGCCTGTAATATAACTGTACAGTAGCATGTATAATATATATATATATATTATACATGCCGCGCTCCCGCATGCACCGACGCATGCATGAACATCACTGGGTACTCCCGGGGAACATCAGTGCACTCGCAAGAGAAGATCGGAGGAAGAGGAAGCAGCCAGAGGAGGGCACGAATAGGCAGGATGCCGGAGGACGACGATGAGACCAGATAAGTGTTTTTTTTACCCTGAGCCACACAAAGGAAGAGGTTAATGGTCTGCGGGATTTAAAATAATAAATTTAGTGGTCCGTGAGGTGTGAAAGGTTGGCGATCACTGATCTAGACTGTGGCTAAGCTGTTATAAAATGTAGTCAACAACAATTCTCCTAATAAACCCTAAAAAGAGAAACTATATTGGTTTTGAGTTCATTTTTGTGTGTGTGTATATATTTTGTACATAAATTGAAAAACCTTTCCTAGTTCTTCTGTGAGATTTTATACTGTCTGCATTCTTTCCTGCCAATGATTTGAGTAACTTCGGAAGTTAAGCTGTGCGGAAGAGATTAACACCTTGGAGAAAATAATGCGTTTTATTTTTTTAGTGTTTTACCTTTCTGAAATAAAAAGTTGATACAAATGGCAAGCAAATTTCCACTGTTTGGGTGAAGTATACATTAGGGAAGTGTATTTCTTGGAAAATTCACAAACATACATTCACAAGGGGGTTGTGTTTGTGCATATGGAATTGTGTTGGTCATTTTAGACATTTTTGATTGTTCATTATTGTGGGAGTTCTGTGCATATGTGTTTTGTAATACCAACTCTGTTAAGTTCTGCACAGACTATAACGTCCATCTGAAAGGACTTTACTTACTTTTCTATTCCACATTAGAAAAAATGTTATACATATTTATTGTTGATCCAACATTATTACTATGTCTTGGTAAAAGATTCCTTAATTGAGGCTATGTCACTGAGAAATATTGCCTGGAGGTCTTGTGGAGGTTAAATAGGGCTTCTTTACAAAATTGCATAATGCTGGAAGACAATAAAAACCTCTAAAGGATTTTGTATGTCTAAATTCTTCTCAATTCTTTATAACTGTATCTTGAATTGTAACACATTGTAATTGTATGTTTTCTTACTGTTGGAAAAACCAAATAAAGATATATTTAAAAAAAAACCTCCAAAGGTGTAAATCCAATAATTGCTGTTTTTAACATTTTACTACTGACTTTTAGCTCATCAGGTTTTTGAATTAATATAAAATGGTGTTTGTAAGAAAAATTAAAAATGGTGGATTGTCCTGACACATAACAGACACTTTTAATACCATTAAGGTATAAGAAAAATAGCTCCACTGTGTTAAAAATAAAAGACTGCTTTTAGTTGTGCAGCAGAAGAGAAACACTTTTTATCAATACAACCTGGTGTATAAAGCAGCTATTATATTATGCTTCAAAGCTTGGCTTTGCATTGCTTGTTTCACTAATTATTTTTATTTGTGCAGGAGAAGAGGAACACGTTTTTTGCAGTCAAAATGTAAAAAAAGAAGATTCTGAAAGCAATCATGTTAATTTGTGTAAATTTGCTTTTGTTTGCATTCTTCATTTTAAGGGATATTCCACTTAGTTCAGTAAATGAGATAAGTTCTAACTTCCACCAATCATGGTAAAGATCTTTTTTTTTCTATCTCCTTGCACATCATGGGTAAACTAAGTAAACAATTCTTTGCAAATTATCCTTTGAAATGCCTTAGTAAGTGAACATCCTAAATTTGTTTAGTATATCAGCCTCAATGTTTCCACTGTAATGCAGGGATAATGAGTAATGTAGTCTGGCATCTTGTTCCTATTCTCTATGCTGGGTCTATATGGACATTTTTTAAAAACGCTTTTAAACGTTCCTACTGCGTTTATATGCGTTTTTATGCACTTTTATTAGTTTATTATTTATTTATTTATTATTTATTATTGCCTTTAAAACGCTGGAAAACGTCTATGTTGCGTTATCCCACATTTTTAACATGTTTTAATACGTTAAAGTGTTAGATTAGCCCATTGGAATGCATGGGGATTTCCAACATGAGCTTTTAAAGACTCAGATTAAATACTGGGGAAAACGTCCGTGTAGACTGAGCCTTATGGGATAAATCCATGTATGACAGGAAATAGGCTGTAGGACAATCTACAACCACATTTGGCTTTTAAAACGGATGTTTTGTTCACCAGTTTGCTTCTGTATTCTGTTTGTATTCACTTTTTTGAGTTTATGTAGACAAATTATAGGCATTATAAATCCCTGTTTAAGGATAATTTAAATTAAAAAAAAAATACAATATATCATTGTGTAATAATATATATAAAATGAAGCTTTTAGTAACTTGTTGCACCTAAAGTCCCATTTAAAAGTCTAGTACTATGTTTGTTTGTTTTTTTTCATGGTATCCCCAATAATTCTACACTCATATGTAAAAATAGTACTTATTGTATTAATCTAGATACAAACATATAATACAAAAAAAGGATACTAATTAAATGACTATAGTAATATCCTTACTGTACAAAGTTTATCTCTAAGGCATGTCTGCACGTTTTATATCTGAAAAATAAATGGATTCTAATTCATTGCACATTACACTACATAACTGTCAGATTTTATAGCAGTACTGTATTTTATAAACAAAGCCTGCTTCACGCACCATTAATCATCTTTTCTAACCCCACCAGTCATAAGAAAACACATCTGTAAATGAGTGGTGCACTTCAATTATATTAGAAAAAAAGGCACACTACTAGATTATATTCAATTGATAATATTACAACTAGTAAAATTAGTAAACCAAACTTAAAGTGAGGAAATGTTTTTGAATAATGACAGCTGTTATATGAGGTCAAAGGGAAGTTTCTGAAGGAAAAAGTGGAAACTAAAGTGTGACATATAGCTAAAATATAGCTAGTCTTACTACTATAAAAGTCTGTTGTGTCCAGTAATCAAGGAGGCAGGGTAACTTATACCAGGTTTATTTACAGGATTCACCGACTACATACATGAGCAGTGTCTGTAGTGCATTTTCAGAGCAGAGCGGGACAGGAACCAACAACAACACAAATACAGATTTTCTTAAAGAGTAAACAACTAGAACAGTGACATCTACAGGCCAGATGGAAGAACACCACAAAGTCTCGTTCTTTGATATTTTTAATTGCAGTTTATATATAGTATAAGGCACTGGCTAGCAGGATTATGGACATGTATCATCTTAGTTTTTCACAAGCACATGATTAGCGGCTCCAAGTTTTGTTATAGTTCTGTTATAGTTCTTTTTTTTTTTTAAGAACCCAATATATTCTGGTTTAAGTTCTGGAGCACATTTATAGGCTTTATAGGTTGTTGAATGGGATAAATCCTTTTACCTGTTAGATAAGCCTTGTTAATTAATCTCAGCTGTCCACAAGCCATTTCATATGTGAGCTGAATGATGCTAAGAGGTCTCTGCTTCTTCTTTTGCTGTGTGAGACTGTTGCTGGGTGAAAAGGGTCACTGCTAACAGAACACTGAAGAGGTATAGGATTTGGCTTGGCCAGATTATTGACAGTTAAATTAGTGTGTTACTGTGTTTGTTTGATGCCAATGTCAGTGAACGCCTCCCCTTGCAACTTGGTGCTCATATATGGGTAGCACCTTAAAGAAAAATGCACTTATTAGTTAACAAAATGAAGGAGTCTAATAAACCGCTTATATTGGCAAATCATCAACTGCTTAACCACCCTGCAGATGCAATAAGCTGATCACAGCCCATGAAGCCGCTGTTTCCCCAGACCCTTACAAAGATAATATTAGATCTGGCCCTTTCTCATGCATTGGATGATTGTCTGTGATAGAAAAAAAAGAATGGTATTCACAGAGATGTATTGTTAAATTTTACCACATTTTCAAAGTCCACGGGCACCATCATATATTAGTGGTCCTTGACTATGGAAGTTGTATCCATCACACGTCCTTAATAGTGAAGGGATGTTTTACTTTTGATTTTTTTTTTATAAAGATTATCTTAACAAAATTTTGCTTGAGCCACATGCAATTATTGTGGATTAAGTGTGGATCTTTCACAATCCTTTCCAATGATTAAGGACTGCACAATGCATGAACGAGTGCTGTACATACAACACGGTTCTGCTTTATGGAGAGGGGAGGGGGAGAACGACAGAGTGGCACCCTGCTGCGCGCTCCCCCCCTTTCTTTGCATTAGGATTGTTCATCGACCATTGTCTGTGGATCCGCCATGAAGGTTGTTCGGATGATGGGCAACGGGCGCTGTACACATGCCAGATTCACGTCCGATATCGGCCCTGAGCCGATTATCAGGTGAGAACCATTGCATGTGTGTATGTAGCTTAAGACTTTCTGTTACCATACATATTTTGTGGTACAACATAGGCTGTACCAGTATGCAGCCTTGCCTTTTATCTTAGATGATGGCTATCGTGTTGGAATTGTTTTTAACTTTGCAACAAAAGAAGCACCTTTTACTGATCTAACCATATGGATCCATCAGGTTCACCATGGTTAAAAGAAATTGAAGAGTTTTCCAAGGGCTGTGAATTCAAGTCAAAAATTTATTTTAGATTCTGAGCTTGCTCATTCATTACAATGCACATATGTGACGGATATTTAGGCCCTAATTACTGTGCTTTTTTAGCAACCAGCAACTGTTGAGAAAATGAACTATTTGGTCAGGATTATGTATGTACACCACAAGTTATGGACTACAGCAATCAGGACTATGTGTTATGTACAATATAACGTGCAGTGCTGCAGCCTGTATGTAATATACAGTACAGTGTGCAGTTCTTTAATCAGGACCATACAATGCACAATACAGTAAATAAGGTAGAAGAACAGAGTTATACAACATAGCTTGCATGATGCTTTGACCAGTAGTATTACCATACATGAGAGCGTAGCGAGTACAGCCATCAGGAGCATATAGAGTAAGGAGTACAGGGGTCAGAATAATGTAATGTGCAGCAGAGTATACGGTGTGCAGTATGTAATATATTGTCCATTAATTGTCAGGGAAAGGAATACATGTCCCTGCTTTGGAGGTTGGTGAGAGAAAGAATGCCCCTGTGTTGGTAGCCAGTGATAGGGAAAAATGTCTTCACATCAGTAGCAGTTGTTGTCTTATCCTCTGTGTCAGTGGAAAGAAGATTGCCCTAGCTTCAGATTTTGTGGAAAGACAAATGCCCCAGAATTTTTGTAGGAGAAAAAAATTCCCCAGTGTTAATGTCAGTGGGAAGAATAATATGTC
>NC_092859.1:55100595-55101601 GCF_032062135.1 Pyxicephalus adspersus
AAGTTCCATTTTAAGGAAACTGCATGAAGTAATGTTAATTATTCACATGGAACAAAGAGGAAATTTGCTTCTGATCATTAACTGTCCATACCAGCATCACCAAGTCATAAGGACTGTAAATTGACTTACTGCAGCACCCAACACCCATAAAATTGAACTTCACAATGAATTAGAGCTGTATGATGAAATGGTTCTGTATATAACCCCTTTCATTTTAAATGATAGTATGACAGACACACAACACAGCAACCTACTGCAAAGAGAAGCAGTGTAATTGTTATCAGTTATAAACACTGTCTCTACAAAAGGGGATATATCAATCAAATGCTTCCTGAGACACAAAGCGTATCCTTTAAAGTATATCATTATGGAAATGTTTAAACTGTGTTGTTCTCTCATTTCAAAGCACTCAAGGATGCCTCATGGTGTGATGAACAGTACATAAATATAATTTGTTCCTTCTCAGTGCTTTTACACTGGGGACTCTTCTGCACTTGAAGGACACTAGAATTTATACACAGTAGTAAGAGTTGTTTTACATATATGTCTTTGCGATAAAGCTGACTTGACACACACAGTAATCTGCAAAGTCTCTTCATGAAATGTGCTAATAATGTGAAATCATTGTAATATTAATGTAGCTAAATACCCAAGATCAGCATTACTTTGTAGAGGTGAAAAGGACAGAGAACAATTACAAGGAAGTTTTCAGACTGAAAAACTGCAATGCACAATGAAATTAAATTAGTTGCTATTCTGCCACTGTGCAAAAAAATTACTTATATGTAGGGCCCCAGTGTACAAAAATTAGCTATTCCGACACTACTATAAAATACTTATATATGGCGCCCCAGTGTGCAAGAGAAAAAAATGCACATTTAAAAAATACAAAGCTCTGATTTACAAGTGGGAATTATATTCTGCTGCATTAAAGTGGACCTAAACTCAATTTTTTTACTTTACATAAAAGGGTAGACAACCCATTTATATAAAGTTATTTTTTTTT
>NC_092859.1:55103974-55105726 GCF_032062135.1 Pyxicephalus adspersus
TACAATTTTATAATGATAATGAACATAATACATGTACAGGTATGTTGAAGAGATGAACAACATTCCAAGCTTGTAAACATTTATCTTTACTGCCTTTACTGCCAAATACTATAAACTGCAACTATGTTAAGTTGCAATATTTCCATCTATATTCTTCTGCTGTACTGGACAGTCAGAAGAACAAAGAATAATCCTTCTCTTGCACAATTTCCTGGATTAACAATACAACAGATCATAGAGTTGGAGTACAATGGTACTCACATGTCATCTGAAACGTAAAGACCACTCTCATTTTGGTTCAAAACCGCAGGGGATTATTTGTTACATTCAGAGATCTACTTCCATACCCCCACCATTTTAATCCGTGAAGAAGTACAGAAACTCCCAGTTATAAACCCCTGATTTAAATCAGTTCAAGTGAATCAGTATTATTACCTCTGTTCATTTAGCAGTGAGGTCATCCATTAAAGCTAAACTAGGAAACTGTAGTATGATCTTACTGAAAATAGTGGCAGAGCTGTAAAAACAGGCAACAACAGTAGCTAAACATAAATATTAAATCTTTTAGCAAACATAATTGGCAAACATATTTTGATACATATTGAAGCTGCCAACCTCTTTTAGTTCCACTTTTGACTTTAATGTCACACTTTAATAAACACGAGCTATCTAAACTTTAAAACTGGGAAAATTAACTTCTTAACCCTGTTCAACAAAAAATTTAGTTCTTACAGTATTTGCTAAAGCTGTTGAAGGGTATCAAAACAACAGCCCCTCTTTGTTCTGGCATGCTTAATGCACATATTAAAATTCTTCTAAAAAATACTCACAATTAGGATCTGATTACACTGCATAACAACGATTTTGTTACTGGGAATAACATATGTGATTTACAGGACATCGAGTGCGCTGATTTTAAATCTGAATTTAGAATTTGCCTATCATGTACAGATTTTAAGTTATAGATGTGTTTAGCTGTTCAAATGGTTAGTAATTGGGTAATGTATTTTTATAAGGGAACATTATAACAGTTGCAGTTCCACTATGCCTGCTGCTGCCTCAGCCTAATCACGTCCCTGGGGACATGCATGTTTCAGCAGCGGCTGGGCATGTCTGGTCAAGTCAATGAGCTGACGTCAGAAATAGGTATATAAGGCGAGATGGACCAAGGGCTTGTCTCTAGTGCAAAACCATTTTATTGGATAGTACAGCTAGGCCATAGTGAGTCTGTTTTGAACTAAAGATGAGTAGGCCCAGCTGTGTTAATAAACCGGACAATTTTTGTTACATTTGTGGCAAATTAACCTTGTATGATCAACGCAAGAACCTAACCAAACAGGGAAAGATTTGCTTACAAGTATTACTTTGAATGTGAAATTGGAGATCAGGATAAAAGCTGGGCACCTCATATCTGCTGTCAGGTGTGTTACGTTGGCCTAACACAATGGTTGAATGGCAAAAGGAATAAAATGCCTTTTGCTGTGCCTGTGGTTTGGCGTGAGCCAAAAGACCATCACTCAGACTGCTACTTCTGTATGAGTAAATTTGCTGGGTTTTCGAAGAAGACTGATGAGGAACAGGAGGATGATGTCGATGTTAATCAATGTTATGAACCCCAAATTGAAGAAGATAAGCCACATTTTTTAAGACAATTAGATTTAAATGATCTAGTAAGGGACCTGTCTTTGTCAAAAGAGAAGTCTGAACTGTTAGCCTCCAGATTAAAGGAGTGGAATCTGCTACCAAAAGGAA
>NC_092859.1:55106858-55119919 GCF_032062135.1 Pyxicephalus adspersus
CAATGGATCATGATGGTATGGGTTTTCAGTATCTGAAGGACAAGTTTGAAAAAATTATACCAGATGCTAAACTGAAAGCAGGCATTTTTGTTGGTCCAAATCCGCAATTTGATGCTTGATTCCACATTCAGAGACAAACTCAACCCACTTGAACTTGCTGCTTGGGATTCATTTGGGCTAGTTGCACAAAATTTTCTGGGCAACCAGTAAGCTGAAAACCATGCTGAACTTGTGAACAACATGCTAGCAGCCTACCATCAATTTGGCTGCCGAATGTTACTTAAAATTAATTTCCTTTATTACCATCTGGACTTCTTCCCACACAATGTGGGTGATGTGAGTTATGAACAAGTGGAGAGGTTCCACCAGGACATTTCTGTTATATATGCCAGTGCAGCCCCAACATGATGGGCGACTACTGCTGGTTTTTGCAACGGGAGACAGCGGAGAGCCACAAACACAAAAGCAAGTGCCTGAAACACTTGTACATGTGAAGTGTACATGTGTGTTGAACAAGGAATCAGGTGAATTATGTGTAATTGTATATGTTGTTGCAACATAAAACTACATTTTTGTACTGTCATGGAATTATGAGGCAAAAGTTAGTTATGTACAGAGATTACATAGTAACTGCGGAACGAGAGAATGTAGCTAATCACGTCTATATGCGTAATTAACTTAAGATCCTGACGTCCTAGGCAGAATCTGACTTCAGACATGGATTTGGCACACTTGATTTAGTATAGGACACATGGATTAGACAAAGTAGCAGACAATATTTTTTTTTTGTGATGCAGTGTTAAAGGCTTCTTAAAAGTAAACATTAAACAGCTTGCTAAAATCCTAGCTTCTAGAAGGAATGCAAACTAAGGTATTCTAGTCTGTGGATCAAGCATAAAAAACACCAGAAAAGGCAACAGTGCTGACAAGAAGCTTGTTTCTTATTAGTAGCTATACTTTAAGCTTGTGATACTTTGACATAGTCCTACCTTTTCTACATCCTGCCTTGTTAATCTTAAAATAATAATCCTAAAATCTTAAATCCTAATTCTTTGCCATTGATAAATATATTGGCGTTGAGTCTCCATCATTTACATAAACAGAGGAACCCACTACCACCCATCTTTTTTATCTTAGTCTTGGAACCATTGGCATTAACTATAAGGTTCCACAAAGATAACCAAGAGATAGAGACAGCAGAGACTGAAAACAAACAGGCCTAGTTTGAAGATATGCTGGCTTGTATCACAAGACCCCGCATCAAATTGCCCAGCTTTAGACATGTTTGCAACATTTCTGGCATGACAGCAATAGGACCACATCAATGGCAATGAACAATGAACAACAACTGCTTCAAACTATTTTCAAATTTACCTAGACCTTCACACTACCCTATCTGGGCATATCATATAAGTCACATATTACACATATGAGTAACATGTCTTTTTTTGTAAATCAACAATAGGTGAAATATAAACATTGGAGAATGGATACCTAAAGCATCTTCCAATGTTATGTCAAGGGAAAGGAGGAAAAAAGGTAACATTATTTAAGTAAGAAATTATCATTAAACACACAATTATATATGTGGTTACAGTACCATTCACATTTACTGGTATGTTGACAGTTACATATAAACAAAGCTGACATACAACATGAACAAAAGCTATAAAGGACAACATGAATAATACAAATATAATTAGTAAATAGGAAGTGATCCAACAACATGAATTTGCCCAATAAACAAGGCTGTTAAACTTGCTCGAGAGGTGACTGATGAAGTCATACAGACAAAACTCACTTTTAAGTTATTGGTACTTGAGGTGATTCTACAAGCTATTGAATTATGGGGTGTGCTAAGTTTTTAACATGTGACTTCTCCAGCTTGACTTTATTTTTGGTAATTAAACAATGACATGGTGGAATCTGATGTGTGTTGTTTTACATCATAGGTTAGATTTAAATAGTTTTTGAACATGCTAAAGACCAGATATTATGTTTTTATTATATCCTGATGTATTGTGTAAATGATCTGTATGAAAAGCAATAAAGTAAACTGCTTTAACAAAATAGAAAAACTAAAGTCTGGAATATCTTGAATTTTGAATGCTACTGATAAGCAGTTGTTGAAAAGCATGTTCATTCAATTTAGTCCTGCAAAGTACATAGCAGATGATGATCATACAAGAATACTAGAATATCCTGAAAAACAAACACTAATGAAGTAATCCCATTTAAGGCTAGTAAACTGCAATACAATAATTACTTTTGCTCATAAAACCAGATTGAAGGAACAGTCTTCCTATAGTAAGTAGTCCTATACATGCCATTCTGCTTGACTATGCTATGGGGTTCTTTTATATTGAAGAGGGGATATTGCTATCCACTGGTACACTCTACTTCTCTGTACCCACCATGGTCAATCCTATTCAAACAAATCGGGCCACAGTGTGTAGGCACAGCAAAGTCCCTGATTCTGTTGCCATACTGTTGCTTTTCAAATGAGCCAGTATAGGCCAGCAGTGCTTTTAAAGCTACTAGCAAAAATATAAAAATGGAAACAGTTGAAATACAACCAATTGTATGAATAAAAACAAAGGAATGCATGGTTAATTTTGAGTTGTTTTTATATAAGCTTTTCTGTTTACTCCTGGAACACTTGACTGACCTTTTCTGATTAGTCCACAGTCCCAAAACAATCACACATGACTGTTCACTATGAAATGAAAGACTAATTAGCAGAGTGTGAAACAAGGTGAAGTGCAAGCACACTTTACATTTCCAATCATGCAGAGGAGTGCACAACACTTTTCTTTTGTCAATACTTAGTAAGACAAATACTTTTTTTAAAGTTATGCAATGCTGTAATGATATTAAAGATTTGTATTCAATATTCATAGTGTCTGTTTATTTATTTACATAAAATATAATTTGGTTTGAGATTGGTCTTGCAGGTTCCAAAAATTCGGCTTGCTGGCCGCATTTACAAAGGCCGTTCTCGCCTACATGTTTACTAAGCGAGAACAGCCCAATTCGCCACGAGACCGAATTTAATAAATCCGCTCGCTCATCCCTAATGGTAGCATGTGTTTTTGCAACGTTATGAGTAGCCTTGTACCTACATAAAATGAACCTTAGACTATATATATATATATATATATATATATATATATATATATATATTACACACATAGAGAACACACAAACATAGAGTTAAAAACACTGTAAAGCAGGCAGTGATTCTGTCTATAAAATTATTTACATACATTCCAGATTACTTCCAGTGAATCATTTTATAGGTAAACAGTAATCCCAGAAGAACATTTATGTAAATTATGTATCACAGGTAAAATACAGAGCAAATAAATATTTACCTAAGACAACCGTATTAAAAGATACAATTTCTTTGTCTTTTCCGTCATTGTAAAATGCTAAATGCCATATCCCAACATCTAAATACTGGACAAACACAGCCTCATTCTGCACCAAAGTCTGAATGCTGCGACGTTCTCTTGGGGCTTCAACAACACTCCACTTTTCCTTGCCATCCAGACGTTCCATGAAGTCATACTGTAAGAAAAAACAATAATATAGGCTTTAATACTTTCCTTGAGATGTTTTAAAGGAAACTTTAATATGGATAAATAAAGTAATTTGTGTCTCATGAATGCTATTTAGTTACCTCTGAAGACATCCACAAATCTCACATCCTTGGGATTTGAGAATACATTTATTAAGGACAGACCTATTGTATTCTAATATTGAGATAAATATAAATCATGGCATTAAAACTCATATGACATAGGCACAGGAAGAAAGTTTGACCATCACACCTTAATAAGCTTGTTGCTCCATTTCAAAATCTTGGAAATTAATACAGAGATGCTCACCTCCCTTTTTTTCATCAATTTTTCCATTCTTCAGGAGAGTCTTTCTACAGAATTTTAAGGTGTGTTCAGGAGAATTTGTGCACATTTAACTAACAGAAATCAGAAACTAATATTGAATGAAAAGATCTAGAATTGCAGTTCATCCCAAAGGTGCCCAAGGCTTTGTACAGGGTGCTCGCGTTCCACCACAATAAATCAATCATTATATATATATATATATATATATATATATATATATACACCTGACTTTGGGCTCAGAGGCACAGTTATGGTGGAACAGAAAAGAGCTTTCTCAAACTGTTTCCACAATGTTGGGAGTGCAGTTGTCTAAAATGACGTTGTACAGTATGCTGTAGCCTTAATAGCACCTTGCACCTTGTATTTCATTCTGTATAATTAACAAAATAACAAACTTCACATACCAAATCTTAGTCATTCTTGAAGCCATACAATGTTTGGAAAAGAACTGTATAATTATTATAACAAAACAAAAAGCAAATCATGAACTCTGTAGTAATCTTCTAAAATGATATGATAACTCTAAATTAGTAAATATTTAAAATCAAAAAGCATGTGATAAAAATATAACTGTATGTGATGATACTTTGACACAAACATCTATGTGTAGGACTGGGTAAGTACCATTCCCAGAGTAGTAACAAACATTATATGGCCACAGGGAAGGTCATGGTGTACATATCCTAGTTACAGTCAGATACTTAAAAACATAATTTTGTCAGCTTATGCAGAATTTATCACATATGTTTCTCCTATGATATGAACATTGATTAGTGTCCTGTACTCTTCCACAATATTTTTGATTTCTCTAATTTGTTGCTGTTAATATTGTGTAATATAAAGCCCCTGTTAGCCTATATTACAACACACAATATGATTTTAGTAGCTGTGAGAGGAAGAAGAATGTTCTGGCATGCAGGACTTTCAAATGGCAATCAATGTCATATAAATAAAATTGTAATACTTTATTAATTACAATATAATTAATCCATATTTAAAATCTATTACATATTAAGCATATACGCAGATGCAATGCTATACACAAATAGTGTGAATATCTTTAGAGACCCATTTATAATTATAAATGAAATGAAAAAAAATTTAGATTCAAGTTTACATCACAAATATAGAGTTTTAAAACAAAAACAGGTGAATCATTATAGAAACTACAAACTGTACAATATATTTTATGAAATTAATAAATATGGTAACTTGGTACCATATTTGGCAAATATGCTGTTTTATTCAGTTGATCACCTTGAGAGGGATATCCTGCTCACTGAGTAGGTAGTTAATAGCATTGATATGTATGGTAGAGAGGTTAATCAGGATGAACGTGTAGGAAATTGGGTTACTGTAGTTAGAGGGAGTGGTGGGGTCTCCCAGAAAAGGAAGGCCAGCCCTGTGTTTGAGCACCCTAACAACTTTGCAAAGCTATGTGAAAATTTGCAGGTGGTAAATCCGGTGGTGGCAGCCTTAGTTGTTACTGCTACCCCTAACAGCCAGGAGAGCAGCCCATCTAATAGGGGTGAGAAAGGCAATGAAGAAAGGCAAAGACTATTGGTTATCATGGGGGATTCCATGATATAGAGCAGTGTTTCCCAACCTTTCTTAGTCGTGGCACATATTTTACAATTAGAAAAATCCCACGGAACACCACCAAAAAGTCAGACACGTAAATTAGCTACCTGCTGCCATCTAGTGGAAGAGTTTTTTTTTGGTTCTGCCTATCACTATACATCGCTGGTATAGACAAATGAAGACAAATTTTTTGCAGTAAATAAATCATTTTGGGACCAATTAACTGAAATTGGATAATTTCCCACGGTACAACCGAAGATCTCTCAAGGCACACTAGTGTGCCGCGGAACAGCGGTTGAAAAACACTGATATAGAGGACTGATAGAATAGTTTGTCGAACGGATCCCTTCACCTGAATGGTTTGCTGTCTCCCCGGTGCCAGGGTTCGGCATGTGGTGGACCGAGTAGACAAATGACTTGGAGGGCTGGGCATGACCCAGCTATCTTGGTCTATGTTGGAACCGATGACAAGATATATGGAGGATGCTTAAAATCAGTTTAAATAACAAGGTTAAAGGAAAGGGCCTCCAAGGTTATATTTTCTGGAATATTGCCTGTGCCATGCACAACACAGGAAGGCCAGCAGGAGCTTAGACAGCTAAACACATGGCTTAGGTTATTGTGTAATAGGGAAGGGTTTGGGTTTTTAGAGCACTGGCAAACAAAATAGGGGAGTTAAGCTGTATACACACATGCAATCATTGTCGTTGGAAAGGATCTTTCACAATCCTTTTCAACGAGTAAGGACTGCATAATGCATGAAGGAGTGCTGTACATACAACACCGTTCTGCTCTATGGAGGGTGAGAAAAATGGAGCGGCACCCTGCTGCGCGCTCTCTCCCCCTTCCTTTGCATTAAGATTGCTGTACACACGCCAGATTCTCTTCCGATATCGGCCCTGAGACGGGGCTTTGGTTTTCACATGACTGGGCTGTCAATATTCCTCTCTTTCGTAAAAACAGAGTCAAACAAAAGGGTGGTGGTGTCTGTCTGTATGTGAGAGGTGATCTGAAAGTGAATGTGAAAGAAAAAATTGTTGATGGAGCATGTGATGAAGTTGAGACATTATGGGTGGAATGCATATGATGTCAGCATGGATTCCAGAAAGACCGAAGCTGTCAAACAAATTTACTCTCTTTTTTATGAGGAAGTAAGTAAACAGTTAGACAGTGGAGTACCAGTTGATATAGTGTACTGGGCCAAGTGGCAAATGACATTTAATATTGATATTTAATATTGATAAATGTAAAGTTTCACTTGGAGGCTAATAACATGCATGCTTCATACTGTCTAGGGGAAGTCAGAAATGGAAAGGGGGGGTTCTGGTAGTTCATAGACTTAACTGCAGCACATCTAAAGAAAGTACTTTCTAGTATTAAAAGAGGATTAGACTGTAAAGATGGAGACATAATTCTGCCCCTGTACAAAGCATTGGTCAGACCACATCTGTAATATGCAGTCGAGATGTGGGCACCATTTCACAAAAAGAATATTGCAGAATTGGAGAGAATACAGAGAAGGACAACTAAACTAATAAAAGGAATGGAGGAGCTCAGCTATGAGGAGAGATTAGCTGAACTGAATCTATTCTCCCTTTAGAAGAGACGTTTAAGGGGGGATTTGATCACCCTGTGTAAATATATGTATATAGAAATATAGAAACAATAGAACAACAAGAAGGTTTTTGTGGAAAACAGAATAGACTTGTATTATTGATAATTTCTCATAATACATATCATAGTGCAAGTCATGTGCAATACAATCTTAAGTTTTGCAATGGCTGGAGGTGCAGATCACCTTTAGTGTGAATATTCATTTGGTCTCACGTTAGAGGATACTAATAAAGTCGCCTCCGGTGGTGCTTTTTCCAAAGCTGCAAATTTGATACAGATCTCTTCAAATTTATGTTCAGTTCCGACATGAAAGCTAATGGGTGTGACCATTTTTCTATTCATAATGGAATAGATATGTTCCTAGATGCGTTTTTTCAGAGGTCGTTTGGTCTTGCCTATATAGAAAGGACCTCATGTACATAGAATAAGATAGATGAACAATTGACATGATTTTTCAATGTATGTGTGTGGCCATTCGGAAGTTTCAATGTTGAGTTTTTTAAGATCCAATTACATTGCCCACATTGGCCACATGGGTTTGTTGTCCTGTTCAATGTCTTTATGTGGGTCGTAATGGCTTTGTCTACAATCATAAACTGTCCAGGAAGTCTTTCTTCCGCCCAGGCGGATACAATACATTAATATAGAGATGTAAACAAGCCCAACCTCAGTTACAAGTGACCCAGTCTAGCAACTTTTCCATTACTACGGAGGCACTCATCCAGACCACTGTGGTTGATATCTTTTTTTGATAAGGACTCTCTCTCCCTTTAGCCAAATAGGTTCCACACAGGGCCTACAGCTTTGGAAGTGAATTCATTGTGTGATGCATGTTATGTAAGTCCTAATAATCTTTTTTGAATATATTATTGTATAAATATCAAACATTATTTTCATTTTATTTATAATATGGATAATGTGGATATAGGCCTCTAATGATATTCACACTATTTAGAAGGTATTTGTTACAGAAATGCTTCTATCTGTATGTTTAATATATAATAGTTTCTAAATATAGTTTTAGTATATTGAGCGTCATAAAAGTAATGAAATTTTAATAGAATGATGTTGATTGTCAATTAAAAGTCCTGCATACCAGAACTTTCCTTCCGTCTCTCACATGTACATGAATTTGGATGTGGCACTAATATAGTTACACCATAGAGGTACTCTTTGTATTATATTCAATGATTTTAGTAGCATTTCATGAAATTCATTTTAGTTTTAGAACACATTCTTATAAGCAATAGGCATTTCACAGGTTTGCAAAATTTTGATGAAACATAGCAAAACAGCTTTGAACATTGCTTTTGTCTGAGATGTAAAACAGGAATCTGTATCATGTTGCCATGCCCGAATGATGAATTTATTAGAAAAGTCATATCAATAATATGTCTTGGCTCTCCATTCAGTAGTAAAAGAATGAGAGTAATGTGCTGTTAACAATTCATTAGCTCCAGTTCAAGTAAATTGAAGTCAGTGTATTGCTAACTATGCATTAGATTTCACAATGAATAATCCCCAAAATTGATCTGTAAAACATTGTATACCTATTACTATACTGTCAGGAAAGGGATATTGAGTCATGAAACCAGTGTCAATGTCTGTACTGTTTTATTAAATAATTTATATTAAATATAGAAAATATGAAGGTGACACTGGGGTAAATCTAGGTATTTCTATACATTTACATTGTAGACCAGATTCCAAATGTAGACATGACCACTACTAATGCCCAAATTTCGATTGCTAGTCCTGGAATGGCTTGCAGAGCAATAACAACAAAAAGCTTATAGCTGCTAAAACCATCAGCAATCAATACAGGTTATAGGACATCATAGTTTAAGTACACATCCTGTCTTTAAATCCTGGAATTAGCTGTAACAATGTTAACATCATTGTTCTAATTCAACAGTAGATATCGACAAAAGAAGAAGCCGGTGGAGCATAACCGTCCAATATATCTACCCAAGCATAACTAAACCAATCCAGTAGAACAGAGGTATAAAACTCACAGGTTTAAACTGAACAGCAGAACATAATGGATAGTTAAGGTGCACACTTGCTGTTCTAATGTTGGGAAAAAACACAATAAAGTGGGTAGTTTGAATAGAATGCTTGGGCATATTGCCTTGAATGAACTCTCTATGGAACAATAAAGTTTGTTGCACTCTGGTGATGTCAGCAAATACACCATTTTTTCTCTCAGTTTATATTTGGAAGAGAAAGCCACCAGCACCTGGAATGCCCACAGAGACACAAGAAAAATAGCTTTTGAAAAAGTTAAACATTTTATACTTTGTTCTTCGGTCTCATCACAATTCGTTGTATGCAATGCAATGCATCACAAAAAAAATATTTTGTAATACTGGGAGTGTTTTGAAAAGTAATGCTGGTATTCCTCACTTAGGCCCTGATTTATGAAAGCTCTCTAAGGCTGGAGCGAATACACTTTCATCAGTGAAGCTGGGTGGTCCAGCAAACCTGGAATGGATCTGGTGCCGGATTCAAAACGTTTGCTAGCAAATAGCAAATGATTTTTAAAAATTCATTCCATGTTTTCTGCATCACCCAGCTTTACTTCTGAAAGTGTATTCTCTCCAGCCTCAGAGAGCTTTCATAAATCAGGACCTATGTGAGTTCCATGTCTACTGATGGCTCACTGTACAAGACAAAGACACTGTAGAAAAACTGTACAACGTACGACACAGTGTCGACACGTAGTAGAGTGTCACTTCTTCAATCCTGTGAGCTTTCTTCTTTGTCATGTGTAATTTTCCCAAAGTTTCTTTCTTGATTTGGGTCTTGCAGGCTGACACTGCTGACACTGATGTGTTCTGCACATTTACAGGGCTGCAGACAGGCTTTTTACTGACTCTTCACTTAACAACCAATTTGCTTACTGACCAGGCCATAGTAACGTAACCAGATCACTAAGTAAGGCGTATGTGTAGTAGACAGTCATCTCTGATCCTCATTTTTTAAACACAAAAGCTGTGTTTGTTGTTTATGTACTCAACCTGATAATAACATATGCCAATAATCAATCTGTGATTTTTTTTTGAAATACTCACAAATTAGTTTGAGACAGAAGTAATATATTGCCTCTTTTCTCTGGCACTTTGTAATCATTAGGCAAGCAGTCAACTATTAAAACTTTTCTTGAACAATCTGAAAAATCATCAATTAGTGGCCAGTATTGCTCACATTTACTTACCACTTTCTTTTAGTAAGAGTATTGCTTTTAATTAAAGGGGTAATAGTTTGTTCAGTTCCTGTGTACTACTTGCTTAAGTGTACCTAAATGCTAATGTCAGACTTAATATTAAATACCTATTCTTGTGCTTAAATATCATCCATAGGTTTAAGGCTGCTTTAAAGTGTACCTAAGTAATCTAATATTCAAAAACTTACTAGCCCTTGGATTTGCTGTGGATTTGCTGCTTGGTGTGCTTCTTTTGTGATGCATTTTTCCCAGTGTCGTACAAACTTTTTAATGCCAGAGAGTGTAGCTACTGAAGCACCACTGCTTTCACATCATCATGACATGAAAATTTTCTTCCCTTTAAAGCTTCTTTGCATGGTCCAAAAAGGTGGAAATCAGATGCCCCTAAATCTGGACTATAAGTGGGGTGTTCCATAACCTCACACTTTAATTGTCTGAAAGTTTCCAATGTGTGGGCAGTAGTGTAGGGGCTGGCGTTGTTGTGCAACAACACAAAAAGCGTATGACAGAATGCTGCTCCTCTTTGATGCAAGCTATACATTTCACAGCCATTTTCTTTACAGCGTGGCAACACTTATTCAACTGGCATTCCAGACAGACTAGTCACATGACACTCTCAGACATGGCCAATTACTACCCCTCCCACCCTCACTGTTTCCAATGGAAATATAAAAGAGTAGAAACTTTTAAAAGACCCCTCTGGAAAGCAGTTTCCTGATGGAAACATATAAGCTGCTATTGCTGGCTTCTTGATTTACAAATGCTAGTTGCCTGGCTGTTAAGGTAATCCTAAGGCTTCCATATTTTAAATTACTAACCCAGAAAACATATGCAGAGAAGATCTAAAATAACACAGCTTTAGGTTAAAAAAAACAGCTTAACTTTCAAAAAAAAAAGAAGAAAAAAAGAATTTGCCTCTGCCCCAGGCTCTGCTATTTCTGGATAGCATGGGTGATGTCACTACAAAGTAAAAGACTGGGAGCCCAAAACTATGTAAAAATTAATTCTAATTGCAAGAGTGGAGCTTTTTTTATGTATAGACTTTTTTAAAAAAATTCTGCGACTGTTTTATAGTAATCTACTCTTCAATTTCATTTTTTTTTTAGATCTTGTGCTGTTTATAGGGAATGTCAAATGGCCATTGTCTACATTGTCGTCACTAACTGTGATGTATTCAGCACCCTGTTTCTAATACAGCCCATAGATTACTAAAAGTACTGCATTTTATATATTACGATGGGAAGTATGAACATAAATTTATACAAACAGAACACAAAATATTTTGGTACACTGAAATTCTCCATCAGTGAAAGATGATAGATTTCACAACACACCACAGCAATCTTTAACAGATTTACAATATGTATGAATGCAAAGGATCCATTCTGCAAAGATCTGTCATTGATTGTCTTTTCCACTTTGATAAATCAGGAAAGTTATTTCACAAAATAGGGCTTTGTTAAACATTTTTTTCTTTTGTGTGGCATTATTCCCTTTTTCATATTGTTAAGCTAAAGTAGGCATTAAAGCACAAGGGAGACTTGTGACCCAATCCTGGGTCAAAGTACAGAAATGGGGTTTTTGTGGCTGTACATCAATCAAACTTCATCATACAATTTTTCTTAGTTCTTGAACTAACACATTTATTGAACATATAGTTCTAAACACAATCTTAACAGTCTCTTCATTGAGCTTTTAGGTACATTAGTCCAGTATCAAATATGTGCATACAGACTAATAACCAAAGGATATCAAAGGTGTGGTTGAATTCTTTAGGTAAACCCCCAGGTTACCCATCGCGTTCTGCACACAACTTTCTCAGGGAATATAGGAAATCTAGAAAGTTAATCTGAAAACCATATCTTAATGCTAGATGTGTGTAGGAAGTCTTTGACGTGTGCCTCCTTTCAAAACTCAAGCAGAGTATGCAGGGGTATCCATGGGCACCTTCCTTTTAAGGCTGCCTTACAGGAAACAGGGGGGTATTGGGGGGTATTATGTATGGAGGGGAAGGGTCTACCTATGGAAAGTGTGGCTGCAGAGAGGTATTGGTAGGACCTCACACCCATTATGTATGAGGGGGGAGTGTCTACTTAAAGAAAGCTGTGTTGCTTAGTAAACATGATTGATGGCATGAGAATGTGTTCCCTCACCCTACATAGAGAAACTAATGGCAGCCCGTGCACTCAGCATGCCCCAGCGGTCATTCAGGATAGTGGCTCCTTATAATTGAGTCCTTCAGGGATCAGGTAATAATATTTTTCAAAAACACTGGAACATATTCCAAAACCACCTTTTAGTAGCAAAATACATTTGTCCTAAACCACAACTAGTTTTTAAACAAACAAAACACTAAACACCTCCACTAAACAAAAGGGAGGTGTTTTCAAGTGTGGAAACTGTCCACAATGTAGGTGGATGCTTACCCTAAAATAGCACATAAATTATAGAACTTCTGGTGTAATCTACTTGACTAACTGGAGTTGCGGCTGTTTTTTATGGAAAAAAAACCCAAAGACCTTTTAAAAGAGAATTTATGAACATATGTAATCAATAACTATGGCAAGATTATGACACCCATCAGCCATCATGTGGGCACATATTTCCTTCACTGCATTGGACAAAATATACCCCAACCCCAGAAGAGGGGATTTCAACCAAAGATGGCTATCCGGGTTTACATGACATTGTTTGCTTTCAACACTTTAAAAAAAAATACCCATATACTTCAG
>NC_092859.1:55120170-55126154 GCF_032062135.1 Pyxicephalus adspersus
ATATATATATATATATATATATATATATATATATATATATTCATAAACTATATGTATATAATTGTATTCATGTATCTCCTTAATATTTATTTCACTCATATTTACCTCAATTTCACCATCAATGATTCCTTTTAAACAAATTATTCCACACACAGAATCCTGCACTCATGGACCCTACTAACCCTAATCTTATATTACTGAATTATCACTATATTCCATGCACTTTCCATTAAAGATTTTTCCCCTTCCTCTTCCCATAGGTTTTACCCCATTGATATATGGAGGACACATACCTTCCTTTTTTTATTAGAACAGCAATAGTTGGTGTAAAGACAGATTTACTTTTATCCTTGCCCACTTGCATGCTCCTTACAGCCCTATTGATTTGATGCAAGCTGCGAACAGGATGAGAGAAGCGCCCACTGTCATTCAGATCTGCCTTAGTGAGGTTTCTCAAGGGGTTTTTCCTTTACCTGATTTTTTGCTTCTTCTTTCTTACCTATATGTCAAAATGTGCAGCGGTTTCTCTCTATAAGTTAGGGCCTCTATGTGAATCCAGAATGAATCCGGTGCATGCACGTCATTGGTTTCCCTATGTAAGGTGAGGGAACACATCCTTTAGACCTCATCTGCACCTTCTTTATGTAGACCCTCCCCCCTTATATATAAGGGGCAGGAGGTCCTCCCAATACTTCCCTATTTCCTGCAAGGCAGCCTTCAAAAGGAAGTGCCCATGGATAGCCCTGCACACTCTCCTTGAGTCTTGGAAGGAGACACACATCAAAGGCTTCCTACACACATCTAGCATTAAGGTAAAGTATTCAACGCTAAATTGTATAAAAAAAACTTTTTTCTTGCTATGTAATAAGTTAAATTTGGATGCAAAAGCTTTGGTCTTTTTAAAAAATAAGGTAACCTACAATACAAATGTTTTAACTCCAAGAAAAGAACCCTGAAATCTATATTGATATATCTTTATATCTTCTCCGATACATAACTTTACAATCAAGGTAAATTTGCTTCTCCTTCTCTTCTTTTTTTTCCCCAAATATCCCTCCCCCCCACTCACCCCCCCAATTGTCTTGCTACCCTAAGGGACCAACATTCATTTTAGACCTGACCCCCTGACTTCACTCAATGCTGCATGGTGTTGATGCCACCCAGACATCTCTTCTTTTTTTAAACATATTCCAATACCTTATTCCAACTCACCACTTCTAAGGACACCCACGTCAAATCTCTTTGAAAGTACATCCAAATACATTTGGTGTATTTTACAAAGTAACCTTACATTTAAATGAGAATTTTGATGCACACCAAAATGTCTGTGTGCACATATATGTAAACACTGACATACACATATTTTTCAGCTAATTGTCTTGAATTTCTAGATTTTCTATATCCCCCAAGGACGCCGTGTACAAAACTAGGAATTAACTAATTATTTTAACCACACTGGTTGTCTGTATGAACATATTTGATAGACTGATGCACTTAAAAGCTCAATTAAGAGATGTCAAGATTGTATTTAGAACTATATGTTCAAAAAATGTGTTCATCATACAACTTTTGGGGAGTTTGGTTACTGAACTATTGTACATATTTCACTAAAGCAGGTATTATTTAAGATCAAATCAAATGACACTGCCCTCATGAACTTACAATCCAATTTGAACACATGGTGCATAAAATAAATCCTGAAGGATATACTATTGTGTAGCAATATTCAATTGGAGTATAAAGATCCCTCACACAGAGATCTCAGTAACAGTGGTTTGTTTGGTTAGGTACATGTAAGCAACTTACTAACTGATCAAACTATTCTAACTAATTTAAGTGGAACTATAATTGGAATATAAAATATGTATATGATAAAGTCTTTGGCAGCATTAGGACATCCATTATTTTGTTTTCCTTAGCCACCCTGTTATTATAGTTTGATTATCTGTGGATCGACTTTCTTTAAAAGTGTGACAACGCTAGTCATTCTACAGTCTTTGAAAACAACATTTTGACTTGGCGTGACTTGGAATTTTTTGGGTACTAAGGGAGTCACAGAGGAAAAATAGGGAGGTGCGAGCAATGAAAGTTAGATCCGGTGTGAACTGCCTGACTCAGAAAGTGATTTCCCATACAACAATTTCCTCATTATATCCCTCTTTGGAAATCCATCCTTTTGCATATTTCCAGCTAAATCTATATATTTCTGGGCTGAGCAGTTGGAAAAAGCATTTCCCAGCATTGCAAACATTCCCACACTAGCCTGGCTAGCCCTACCATCCTTTATGTATGGGGAAATGACCCTGAAGATATTTCACTATGTTTATATTTTGCCAATGCGATCTTATATGGGTCTTAGTTCTTCCCCAGTGTCAATATGTACAATAAACAAATAATGCCCACAGCCTGAGAATCTTCTAAAGGTATTTTGCATACCTAGTGCAACTCAACAAAGGCAGTTTCTCTATCACAGAAATACCAAGTTAGACTATACATTTTTTTTCCTGGTTATTATTAATTCAGCTCTAATGAACCTTCTAGCACTATACCAATGTCAGGAAAACAAATCATTTGAATGACTACTAAGCATTTTAACAGTACGTTTGAAAATCTATTGCACCATTATCATTGCAAATGCCAAAATGATTCATTATAAATGTGGTTTAAGCTGTAAAGTAAGGAGTATGTAAAAACTACTGGAAAGAAGAAGTCAAAGCAGGCATTTTGTTTAGTCTTTTCAATTAAACATTCAGTATTTTACTGAATATCAAAAAGATTTCCTGTAGTGCAAAAAAGCAATACCAAGAGATATGTATTGCATTAACAAAAAAGAGAAATACTGTATTTAGTGCTGAATTTAAAATGCATAACACAATAGGGCTCTATTGATCTAATTCAAGCCTAATGGTTGTCCCTCTTACTAACTTTTAGCAGTTCAGTCATGTTAATGAAATGCTATGAGATTGATATCTTTGTTTCTATGACATTATTATAACTTTACCCTGCAACACAAAAATGTATCAGTAGCATCTATGAATGATTGCTCGTCCACTTACAAATAATGTCAACATTTTATCACATAGCTAAACTAAGTAGTAACTAAGCTCTGCTTTGGAGATAATTTGTTCAGAAAAAACATGTTTTAGAAATGATTGGCCTTTGTTTATTTATTTCAATTTACCAATGGTTAAACAATTTCCTGAACTAGCACAAAACAGTAGTATTTGAACCAAGCAATGTTTATTCACAATTCTAAGATTAAATCACCCTAGCCTATACATTTGTAATTACTGGTGATATGTAGGCAAACAAGACTTTGCTTCTTTTAATGGTCTCGTTCTCCAAGAAGTGACTTGTCTCCAATATGGAAATGAGAGGTTAACATTGCAGGAGAACATCTAGGAGACAGAACATAATGAATTTATTACCAGCACATTAACTAGCAAGATAAACAAATATCATTTTAATGAAAGTTACAGGTTTAAAATTAGACGCACAAAAATGAAATTTGTCAGTCTGGCGGCATATAGACAGGTAAGAATAGGTATTGCAGAAAGGACATTGCCTGTCCTTTTCTGCAGTAAACACCTGTCTGATTGCCAGTTTTTAAAGTGGGACTTTAGTTCCACTATAATCAGTGGTTTTCACTGGATTTTATCTGACTCCAGGCTCATGGCCTGCATAAGTTTCACAGTACAGCGAAGATTCAGAAACCTTGGCATTAGGAGTCCAAGCACACGGTAGTGCATGATCAGCCAGGTTTAATGTGAAGCAATGTGTATAATGTAAAGTTTCTTCCTCAATTGTTTTTTTTTTTTACTAACATAAAATCTTGTCCAAACATAAAATCTTTCAGGCTCAGCAAAGAGATCAAGATTCCTAGCCACCAGATCAAATGTTGTGGGTACACAATCCCAGGACCTACCATAACTGTTTATCCCACCAGTGACTATACCTTAAGGACATTTGTCACAATACTAAGGGTATTGTTAATCCTATTAGCTTATACGGTGCAGTTCCCAGTAACACATCATCATGTATGGTATCGTTACACACATAATATAAAATTATATTTTAATTTAAAGCAAACAGAACAAGCTAGATGATAATCAAGTTGGAATCATAAATATACTTTTTTATACTTTTTTTTTTTTAGTTTCACAGACTGAATTTTCTATAGCTGTCAAATATTATCACAGCATATTACTCTGCTTATGCAAGGGGCTAGGCTCTATAACAAACCAGCAAAATACCACAATTACCAGGGAATCTGGATGTAGATTATAATATTATCTTGATTAATATTTCTTATTTGGTCCATTGTCCTGTTTCAGAAACTTCCTCTGCAGTATAGTGCTATAGCTGTATTATTGTACGAATTATTGTACGAATTGTCATGCAGATGTGCAAAGCAAGAAACACTAAAGGAATTCCAGCAGAGTGTCCGTTGCTACTATGTAGGTATCAATCATTTCTGAAGCTTGTAAAAAAGAGCTGTCATTCATAAAGTGAATAGGAGATTGTGATTATGAGATGAGACTGACAGTGAGGATCGTATTTACTATTCAGAGTCACTCAATAAGTAAGCAGAATCCTATACACTATTCATAATATCAGGGACATAAAGTCTATAGAAAATAAAAGACTCTCTAACTTCAGATGAACATGGAAATTATTGGCAGCACAATGTATGATAATAAATCTATATACCTACATTTTAATATGCACATTAATAAAACAGATTACATCCTGATGACAACCTGAAAAAGCTTCATTTGGCCATCCACTGGCGCCTAATTATATTTGTCTGCTAAGATCTAAACATCTAATTATTCAACAAATACAAATGCTATTTAAAGTTAACCTGATAAGCTCCTAGTTTACAAGAATTCGGGTCAAGAGAATTAGCTGGCAGCTTGTTTGTTCCAAGTCACTAACACACCAGGTAGGAAGGCCAAGATCAGAATGATGGCCCCAGAACTTGCAAAACCAAGCTCGCAACTGCAATTTGCATATTTGCATTTACAGGGTTTCTTTCATGCTGAATACTAATCCAATGTCATCCAGGCTAAAAACAGAGTTGCCAGAATTATGTCATCATGTATGTAGCTTAAGACTGAGACTCATACTACCCCACCTACTTCCTGACAGTCCCGGATGTACCTGTCAGGTGAGATGGAAATCCTGGACTGTACTGCATTGGGATAGGCCACCCAGATTTTTCCTCCTGTCCAAGAGTCTGGGCCTTGTAACATCTTAACAAAAAAAAGTTCACCCAGATTTCCCAGACTCGTTTGCAGTACAAAACCTCTTTTTATAGCAACCATAATCTAAAGAAGGAATGAATATATCTACAGTTTACTTTCCATGGTGTTTTATGAATTTGGCTTTGTGGAGAATCAATAACATGGAATTGAAAAATTCCATTTCTCTTCAGAGTGTAGAACAATAATAATAATAAAAAAAGATTTTAGATGATTGTAGCATCAAGCTAAAAGCTTGACAAAATTAAAAGAGTGAAGGGTATATCCATTTATGGAAAAAGAAAAACTTTGCATACCACTAGATCTGTTCATATGTCTCTGCAATGTCGCAAAGGTTTTTTGATAGAGACTGGTCTAACCCACTGTCTAAACCAATTTTAAATTATGAGGAAAGGCATACGGGTCTGAGCAGATGGAGCATTTATCTCCTGTCCAGGACCCCAACAGAGATTTTATCTGATTATCATAAAGCCTGGACAGCAATTACCTCCTCCATGTATAGAGAAATGGTATTTAAATTTTTCCATGGTGGGTATGTTCCCCCCTACCTCTGAAATGGGCCTAAGTGAGTCGCCCAAATGTCTGAAATGTGGTGCCGCTCAAGCAGATTCCTATCATATGTTATGGGGCTGTCCTCTTATCAAAAGGTTCTGGAGGCTAGTGGTCCAGTTCGCATTGAGACACCTGGTAACATTCTTCCCATTATCCAAAACATGGGCT
>NC_092859.1:55126442-55196750 GCF_032062135.1 Pyxicephalus adspersus
GGCAAAAATTACCCATTTTCTGGAAAAACCAGACCTGCCTCCTCTGAAAGTGGCTTATTTGGGATTCAGAAGCCCGTTTCCTAAATGGGCCTACAGATGTATTGCTCCCATCACCCTGCAGAATGAGTCCAGGGGTACATGGTACTTCTTATCCTTTTGGTTGCTTCTGTGATTCTTTCTATACACACATAAAATCATGGGCAAAAATTAGTGCATCCTTGCATTTATGTCAGAAAATGCACCAGAAAATTGTTGCAATTACAAATGCTTTGGTGTTGTCCAGTTTTTTTCTTTTGTTGGCACTAGAAGAACACAAAAAAGGCGAAAAAAAAAATCTGTGACATTCCACACAAAATGTCAAAAATGGCCAGGACAAAATTTTGGCTCCATATCAGAATTGTACCACATAATTGTATTTCAAGCATGTGATGCTCTCAAAAATTTGTAAATCAAATCACCTGTAGCAATTAAAAATTCCCTTTTGCAACCAGTTAAAATGGTCAATGCAACCTGGTCAATGAAAACCTGAACAGAATGGGGATTAAGGTCAGGGAGCTGTTTCCAAACCACCTATAGACATTGTAACATCTGAAAAAACATGTGGCAAAAGATGGCAAAAAAAAACAAAAAAACATTCAGTCCAATATTAACTTTTTTTTTTTTGTAAGTGGTTTTAAGTTGCAAAACCACTTCAAACAGCATTCAAATTCTACTAAACTGAACATGCCCTAACATAAAGCTAGATGTGTCTAGAATATATATTAGTAAAGGAGGTTTGTTGTTAGACAACATCTCCGTAAAGTGAAGTTTCATCAGGGAACTATTTGAAAGTAACGGAGAGTGTTAAAGGAAACCTGCCATAACAGACATAATAGCAGCAAGCTGCAATTGCTGACCTTGTCTTTTGAAAATGCTGGCTTCTTGGCTGTCATGTTAATGTTTTGTCTTCAGTGATTTCTTAATTACTGAAATATGACAAGGTTATACATAATTTTCAGCTTTTCAAGAGCTTTTCAATAGCGAATAAGGATATTTCTCCTGTCACATGTCCTTTACACTTTTCGCTACCATTGCAAACTTTTCCTATTTACAGAATAAATAAAATGCTAATTTTTGGCTTGAAGTGCAATCCCTCCCCCCAAAAAAATCTAAATTTTCCAAAACCCGGAGAATCTGTAGAATAAAATAATGGTATCCACCATGAAATTTTTTGTCAGTTTGAAAAATATTATTAAAATCCAAAGGCTAACATTATTAATTAACAGTGTGACAAATTGTCAAAATAACTCACAAATTTTGGGGTAAATATGAAAGATTATATTGCATGCAGGAAATAAATATTAAATATCTTAAACTACAGAGTTGGGTGCACCCTTGAAAAAACAATTTTTACAGCTAAGATCAACTTATCTAATTACATTTAGACTTTTTGATTTTCATTTTGGCCTACATTCTCATTTTTTATGCTTAGTTTCGATTGCCTAAGTTCAAAGTATAACAGTATTTAAATACTGAAGCATAAATATGGCAAAAAATCGAATGTTTTAATTGGATATTTCGTTTAAACATTCATTGCTCCAACTCACAACAAGATAAAAAAGAGACAGAAAAACTTCACAAAGGCAAAATTGTTAGAGCAAAATATCATACCTAACCACACAACAGGGGTAGTTATCCCATCCCCCTACATTCAAAACAGTTTTGGTAAAGTATGTTCAATATGTTTAATCATCATAGAAATTGCAGTTGATCCTAATGGTAAATATATATATATATATATATATATATATATATACACACACACACACACACACACACACAGAGTTAAAAATATATCTATATATTATAGTATTACTTTGAAATATTTTCTTGCAGAGGGTCGACATGGAAGACAGAAGCAATAAAAGCTGACATTTCTTGCTGGCTGCACGCTGTTCTGCTCAGCTGGGTTTGGCAGCTCTCACGGCCTCCCCAACGCGCGCTGTCGATTTTACCTCACATGGCAGGGCAGGCACAGCAGTTGGTCTGTTCGAAGAATAACTGCAAACTGAAGCAAAACTTCTTGTTTTAGCCCTTTCTGAGTGCACCTCTTGACTTGTGGTGAGATCTTAAGGGTGACCAAAACTGAAGAAAGCAATGAAGGTGCTATTTTTTAACACTAACCTGCAGTTACATATTGTAATTACATATCTCAAGTAGTCATATACTACTAACTTACTGGTGCTGTGTGGTTTACTTTGAAACAACAGTATATTTAGGTGCAGTGCATACATTTATATTGTCATGTACAGTATTAGATTTAAGTATAAACGCATAGTTACCAGAGTGAGTACTGGCAACTGCTAGGCAGCTGGGATTGGCAACAGGCGGTAAGTGCTGGGCTTTTTCAGACCTAGCTGTTTTTTAAGCAGCAGTGGTTCCTGGCGTGGGGAAGGGGTAAATGCAGCAAATTTAACCTTACTGCCAGTGTGAATTCAGCCTAACTTCAGATGTGCCCCTAAGGCTATATTTAGGCAAAGTGAACTTTGGTGAAAACATTTTTTTTTTAGTTGATCTATTAACAAAACGAGCCCAGCGAGTAGTAAATTCAGCGCCACCTTGCACTGCCCATGCATGAGTTTGAGAACTTTGTTTTTTGTTTTTTACATGGGAAAGCCTCTGATGATGCATACACAGAAGTAGCAGCCCACAGCCTCTTGGGATATGTGACACAAATATCCTAGGAGGCTGTGGATTTCCCCTTCAGTCTTTACCACCATGGCAGGGGTAAAAAAACAAAACAAAAGTAACCCATATTTTTCCAAAATATAAAAGGGAAAGTCAGTCTTTTATGTAATGTTAAAATGTGATGCTTTATTAGCATAACGCATGTGATAGCAGATGAGGGCAAGACAACCAGTGTTCCCCTCTCATCACTGCCCATATTCTATAAAAAAAAAACTGGCTGTGAAGTTTATCCACAGTGTGTAATGGTGTCATCGACAGCACAGTGTGATAGTGTGGGTAAAAGCTGCATGTCATATTCTGCAAGCCCAACAACTCTCAAACCTTCATATCTCCTAAACCATTGGTAGTAGTGACTTGAAATTTTTAGGGTAGACAGGGGGCCCTTATAGCTATTAGTAATCAAATTTATTAAAGAATTTCACGAAATGAGGATCACATGTTTAAAACTTTGAACATTGAACATTGGGGTTACTGTTTCAAAAGAGAGTATGTCTAAGAGCCCAAAATTAAAAATGCAAATTGTGGACCTCCAGGACCACATATATAGAAAGAAGCATTGAGGTGGGCCCCTAAATATATGCCTACATTTCACAGAACTATATCTTTCATACTATGCTACCCTGTTTGCTGTTCTTTTTTGAACCACTTGTCTGGGATGTGCAGGCATAGGAAACCAAAAATGAAGGTGCAAGACACTTGTGGCTATACCCCTCTAAAATGTCATTACTATGGTATTACTAAAACATAAAAAATCTCTACCTATCAAAATGCACTGCCTGCCCTGTTACACATATCTGTCTACTTCTCTTCCTTTAATCCCAATTTCTCTAGAATGAAGAGGTGCAGGAAATAAAAATATAGTTGCAAGTGGGGGACAATTTTGGCTGACACCCCCCCTCTAAAATTTCATCACCATAGCATCATTACAACATACATCAACTGCCCATCAAAACACTGCACTGTTACACATGACTGTACCCCAATGCTCTTTGCTATGTAAGTGGCCCCAGGGGTCCCCAGTTTGCATTTTAAATTCAGGATTTCTTTTGAAACAGCAACCCCAATGTTGTATTTTCAATTAAAGTTACATTTGTGACCCCTATTATTTAAAGCTTATATGCCACCTGTGCACCCAGAACATTTCAAGTCATTACGACATTCGGTTTAGGAGATATGAAGGTTTGTACACAGTGAGTTGTAGGGCTGCAGAATATGACATGGAGACTTCACACACACAGCTATCAAAGTGCTGTCCATGACGCCATTACACATGCCCACTTGGGCGAGCTACCTGTATCCTACTCCCTTTACGGCTTAACTGTGTGCTGTGCTTCCTCGCTCAGCTCTCATCGGCAGCTGCAACCCTCTGAACAGAAGACAGCACAGAGCAACCTCACTATGATTTGTTCAAAGGATTAGAGTTGCGGATGAGAGGTGCGCAGGGGAGGCATGGCAGCCGGGCAGAACAACCTGCTCAATCCTTCTGGGGAGAACTATGATAAAGAACCACCATTAGTAGCAATAACTTGAAGTAATAATTTTCTGTGTTCATTTTCTGCTCATAAATCTTTCCCCTAGCACAGCAGACCCCCTTCTACTTAGGTGCAAACCATCTCTGACACATAGGTTGTACCCCAATGAAAAGTCAGCCCAGTGCTCTAAGAACCCAAACCCTTCCCTTCTACACCAAGATTTAGGCCATGCGTTTAGCTGCCTAAGCTCCCTCTGCCTTTCCTTTGTTGCACATGGCAAAGGCAATATTACAGAGAATATAACCTTGGGGGTGCTTTCTTTCAACTTGGAACCTCGTTCTTTAAATTAATTTCTAAGGATCCTCAATCTTCAATATATCCTGTCATAGGTTCCAACATGAACCAACACAGCTAGGTCACGACTAGGCCCTCCCAGTAGCTTTTCTACTCAGTCCAGGGAGACAGCAAACCATTCGACAAACTATTCTATCAGTCTTCCTGATTTTAGAATCCCTTATGACATCCCTACTAGATGGGCTGCTCTCCCGGCAATTAGGGGTAGCAGTAACATCTAGTGTTGCCACTACTCGGTCTGCCACCTGCTTGTTAGGATGCTCAAACACAGGGCTGGCCTTCCTTTTCTGGGAGCCCCTACCACTCCTTCTAACTACAGTAACCCAGCTCTTTACATGTTCATGCTGAATAACCTCTCCACCCTCCACATCTATGCCATTAACTACTTTCTCAGTGAGCAGGAGACCCTCCTCAAGGTGATCCAGTGATTTCAACAAAAAACAGGCACCCAACAGTGAATGACCTCACAACTCACAAATACACAATTTCAAAAAACAACTTCTGTGTTTTCTAACTCCAAATATGCTTCATGGTACTGATTGTTCACATCCGTGAAAACATAGTGGCAAACTGAAGGGTTATAGTGGTGAACCTTACTAGGAACCAAATGCCAAAGCAAAGCAGTCTTATAATTAGACTCTATTAAAGACATATTAGGAGAGACTTTTGAATATAAACCACTTTCTGCCATTCTTGAAAATCCCAAGTAAAATTTAGATCAGCCTCCCATTGGATCATATAATACAGTTTCTTAGAACAACTAAACAGAGATCAATAAATAATCAAAGTTCTCCCCCTCTCAGTATCAAAAGATTTACATGATTGTTGAAATGATGTATACTGAAAAGGGGGGGTAATATTTTCTCAAAATTTAATGATTTATTCTGAATAAATCTAAAGGTCCCTGAAAAAAGGGACCTTATATCCATCTTTCATCATGTCTAAAGTAATGATTCTACTTCCAAATATGAAATCTTCCATTCTCCCAAAACCTGTGTTAATCCACCAATAATACAGTAGAATTCAAATATGGTGGGAATTCAGGATTATTAAAAAGAGAGGCCAGTGGTGTGTAGGCCAAATATAAATTATATTTTGTTCTTTTATTATCTAAAATAGATAATGAATGAGATAGCATGGGGCATAAAATTGGAGGCCGCTTTTTAGGTATCCACGTTACAACCTTAATAGAAATAGGTGAGCAAGAAAGAGCTTCAAACTCCAACCTCTGAAGTCGTGTAGACAAGAAAGTACTTTGGGCCAACTGTGCAACTTGAGATGCTCAATAGTAGCTCATAAGGTCTGGTATTCCCAAGCCCCCAACCCTTCAAGGAAGAACTATTGTAACCCTATTTATTCTCTGCTTTTTTTGTCCCAATAAAAAATATATTATGAATATTTGAAAGGTTTCTTGATGATATAAAAACCGGGTTCTAAAATATTAGAGAAGCCTAGGTAAAATTTTAGCCATGGCTATTCTTCCTAACCATGAAAAAGGCAACTTTGACCACCTAGTTAAATCTTTAAAAATAAAGTTAAAAGTGGAAATTTTCCCGACAAAGAGTTTGTAAAGGATGAGTAGGGTGTATCCCTAGATGGGGCATAGACTTTGTGCACCAGTGAAAATCATAATCTTCTTCTAGTAATTGAATAAGAGAATTTGAAAGATAATTTTCAAGCCTGATAGTTTTCAAGTGATTTATACTGATTCATACATAATCCAGAAATAAACTGTAAAAACTTTAAATACTGTGGCTAATGTAAGTAAAGGAGAAGTGATATACATCAAAATATTGTCAGCAAATAACCCACATTTGTGTTCCTTATTACCACAAAAAAAATCCTGGATATCTGGATTAGCCCGAATGGCAAATGCAAACGGTTCTATAGCTAGGGCAAAGAAGAGGGGTGACAGCGGGCACCCATGTCTTGTTCCCCCTTTAATATCAAAAGAAGAAGATAAGTAGGATGAAATCTGTGCTGAAGGAGAGTGATAAAGTGCTTGCAAAATGGAAATAAATTTACTCCAAAACCCAAGTGCTGAAGTAAGCAAAATAAATAATCCGACAAAAAGATCTCAAATGCCTTTTGCAAATCTATAGATAATATCATGGCATTTTTAGAACAACTAAAAGGGTAATTACAAATAGGGAGGACTCCAATAACTGATTAAGGGTTAAAGTTGAGTCTCCCATAATAATTATTTTCCTTTCTACTAGTGGCACCGATTTAGCAAAAAGTGAAGAAGAAGGCTCTATTTGGCCTGAAGTAGGAGCATAATAAACTAGGAAGGTTACCAACACTTCTTTAAGATGTCCAGTAACCACAATATATCTGGCCTCTATATCCTCAGATTTTAAGGAGAAGGAAAAGTTCTTAGACATGCGTAAACCCACACCCTTCTTTTTCACCTTTGCACTAGCCAAATAGAAGGTAAGATAATTCATGAGACACAGGGGTCCGGTTTGTAAAATGTGTGTGAGTAGGCCCACGGATATTTAATTTCTTGAGAAATAAGGGAATTCAGCAGTGGTTTAAAAGATATGTTTCTGGATTGTCAATGGTGAAATGTCTGCAAACAGTTGTAAAGAATAATCCCCCATTTTAAGTTATAATATATATTATAACTTAAAATGGGGGAATATTTTTGGCAATCTTCATCAAGACTTCCTTGGTTTGATAGAAATGAGGTGTTACAATTATATTTTTTGGAAAACCATCAGTCCTAGCAGGCATTACAGCTCTGTGTATCCTATAAAGTTCCAAATGCTAAGAGACACAGTCTGACAATAATTCATTAATAAATTTATTAGTAACTTCCTTTGAATCAATTTCTGTTCAATATCTTCTAAACGCTTATTTAAGGCTTGTATATCTTGTTTAATGTCCCAAGTAATAATGATAGTGGCTTTATGGAGTTTCCTTTGTAGAAGATTATTAAAACGAGCAAAAAGCAATGCATCTCTAGAGTGTGAACTAGCCTTATGAAAGCCCTTCCTCAGGGGAACTATCAGTCTTAGCAGATAACTCTTGCTGCATCTCTAATCCTTCTCTAGGAAGGTCAGATATGTGCAGCTAGTATTATCATATGTTAATTTGCCAGGAAAGAAGAGACCAATTGGGTGTTTTGATTAACAGTAAATAATTATATAGGTGTTTCAAATTTATAGTTAATAAAAAAAACTTCAAGACATAATAAGAAATACAAAAAAGTTAGGTCAGACCCCGTTAAACTTATCGGGTTTGATAGTTAACTATACATAGATTCTTGAATTACCTATTTATATTAACATACATTAAATTAGCTTTTCTACTTTTTTTTGTTTTTTTTCTGTCTTCTTACCCACCTTGTAGTCTAAACGTCCTCAGCACTACCCATGAATAAGCCAAAGGCGTCTAACATGCTTTTTGTTGTTTTTTATGATGTTTGTGAACAACTATTTATTAATTAGAGAATCTATGTATAGTTAACGGGTAAAAAATACCCTGATAAGTTTACTGGACTCTGACCTAACTTTTGTATTTCTTATGTCTTAATGTTTTTTGGTAACTATAAACTTGAAACACCACCACAACTATTTAATGCCAATCAAAACACCCATTCTTTTTCTTTTTTCTTGTTGTTGATTGTAATATACCAATAAAAACATTTAAAACATCAAACTCAATCTGTTTTCTTTCTCAATGTGAGAAACTAAATGTTAACTCAATGTGTTCACTAAACTGAGAGTACATGAATGTGAGAATCACAAACAATTTTCACATTAAGTGAGGATACCCTTTATAATTTATACACATAATAAATCCACCTCATGTATCTGTGATCCCCTCAAAAAACTGTCACAAAGCCCAAAGAAGATGATCACCAGGATCCCAGTCTGATGAGATTCTTCTTAAGAATTGTCATTCATTGTAATAAACTGTTTAACTGTAAAATATACATTAAATATTCATCAAACAACCACCAAGAATCAAAGTTTAATTTTTTTCTCCTAAAGATAAAACATTGCTCATTTATCAAAAAACTATGTGCCCATTTACAATTTATATTTAGTTCCCATTTTGCTCAAATACCAAATAGTTTAAAAAGACTAAAAATTTATTATAAGTGATACATGTTTAATCTATATTTCTCTACAAATATATAGACGATACGAGGTATATATAGAAAGAGTACATCTTCACCTCATATATTATTTACTAAAAGATTCCCAGTATTCAGTATTATCGTTAAAAAATGATGGTCTCTTAATCAATTATCCACACTATAGTTACTTCTTAATTACCAAAACTCTTTTATATATATATATATATATATATATATATATATTTATATAAATATATCCATCTTTATATATCCCAAAACACATCTCCAAAAAGGAACATCTGATTAGATAGGGATTCTTGTTATCATCGTCTGTCTTCCTTGGGCCCCATGCCAATTTTTTGAGGCGATCACAGTTACATGAGGCGGATTTAATATGTGTATAAATGTAAGTGTATCTTCATCATTGACGTTTAATGTTTATAGGGATTCTAACCCAATACTAGCAAGGTGTACCTAATAAAATGGCCTGAAAGCTTTAAGCAATAGATTACAATGCCACCTGCTAGGGTCCCTCATTTTTTGAAGCTGAGAAAACATATTTCAACACATTTGACAGTGTTTATCAAGCCAGTCCTCAACATACCACTAATAGTGGATTTATGTGGTTATCCTCACACACTGTTAAATTACAAAGCAAAGACACCATTGACTCCAGCTCTTCATAAGTTAGGTTACCTGAAAATCATAGCAAATGGTTGCAGATGTATATCCTAGACACATTATGCAATCTCTTGTCAACACCGTATTACAGCTTAGCGTTTACTGTGTTGTGAATAATAAGACAGCCCCCCAGCAACTTAACTGAGAATGCATAGCCTCAAGGATATTGCAGGGAACTGGTAGTAAAATGGCTCAGCTGCTGAAGCATCTGGATTGCAGAAAAATATCTTTTATTCTAGTGTCAGTGTCAGTTATTTACCTATATAGTGAAAATACATATAGTGAAAAAAATTTCAGTTGATTTGGACTGCAGTAATAAAACATACCAGATGAAATTAATTCAAACAGGGAAAAAGGTGAGAGGTTGTCTGGAGAGATCTGAAGGTGTTTCCTATTGATATGAAAAGACACAGTACACTTCTTTGTAAGTGAGTGCTTTAGTGATCAGCAAATTAGATGTAATTAAGAGTATACAGAGGCAATGGGATGCTGTTCAAGTCTCTTCATCCTGCTGAGAAGGATCTCCATGGCATTGGTGCTAAGAAAGCATTATTCTAAATATCGAAATGTGCCCTTCACACCAATGTTGTGGAACAGATTATATCTCCATAACACAAAACAGACCCAAAATGTCTGCAGTTTTTTTTATGCTTTTGTAATTGGATAAAAAATTATCAGTAGCTAGTTACAAAATATTTTATGTAAATTATATGAACTGATTTTTTTTATAAGACAATAACATTCAAAGGAGCTTCTTCTAGCTTCTAGCTTTGCATAATAGTGAAGCTTCGATGCTAGTACTTGTAAATATTAGACAGACACTACAAGGATATATGTATACTAACACAAAACAAACAGAATGTGACAAGTACTACAATTGCTCTCAAAGGTACTGAAGGGCACATGTGCCAAACAAAAGAGCAGCTCTAAAAATTCATACACATTCTCAAGAAGCAGCATTGAAACTGGGTCTAAACACTTTTTGTGTGCATAGTATATATGTATGCACATATGCACTGTATGAACCCCGAAAATGCAAGCAATTCTACGGGTATTTGTATTTGTATGTATTTTTTCAGTCAAGTTCAATATTATCAGTACACACTTCATGCCGTATTGTTCCTGTATAACAGATGTAAGACAGACCCTTAAACAGAGAAATATCTAATTTGACATCACCACCTAGCAAACCACATTTATTAATGAATTTGCTATATGTACACTATAAAAATTTTGCAGCCATTGTGTGCTCATAAAAATTAAATGAAAGTAAGCTTTTAATTTTCAACCAGGTTGAAAGAGGATACACTTTCATCAATGAAGATTGGTTATCCAGTAAACCTGGAAGTTTGAATGCCATTAGGATTGACTTTGCAGTATAGTTATAGAACGTTGATTAGATCTCTGGTAGTCACAGATATGAGAGCTAGACTGCCTGGGCTTTAGGTCACAAGTGATATGTTGCTTACTTAATATATTACTTTGATTTTAAAATAGTGACTATTGATGATCGAGTTTAAGAAATGTATTTTGTGTTTTTTCAAAAATGTTCCTTGTTAACCTTTAGTTAGTTAAATAATTGCAAAGCCCCTAAATATAGTCTTGGCATCAAAGTTAGTAGAGAGGTCAGGGAGCATGCATTATTTGTTGTTTTTTTAAATGTAACTTGGGGTTAAAATATAGCTGGAACTAATTTTTACAAAAGCTGCCTTTTTAAATTAATTATAAAGTCCCAACGGGTGAGGTAATTTAAAAGCCCAACGGGTGAGAATATCGACAGTAATAGCCTAAACAAAAACAAAAAAAGTCTGACAGAAATTATGTTTTTTTCCCCCACTATCCAAAACAAAAGATATTTGCAGAAAGACTACACCATATACTATTTCTAACACACCAGTCAACCATTGTCTATAATCTGTTATAGGTCTTTATATTGTATATTTTGCTGGATACTATTTTATCTTACCTGAGCATGTGATGGAGGTAGGCCCCTCCGTATGTAAACACCAAACAAGGCATCCTTCCCCAGGGAGATATTAAATTTTAGGAACTGCGGCTGGACAACATGGAGGTGTGATCTCCAGAACACCCCTGCTGGTACTTCCTGGGTTATACGTCGTCCAATATCCACTTCCCCGCTGTCTATGCTGCTGTTTCTTGTGAAAAGCCAAGGTCCTGAAAGAATAATAATTAGTATACATTTATCTGATTTCTGCATTCGTATTGTATGATAAAAGGGAGAGTACAGTCTGCTTTACAGGGATCATCATACATGATTTTTAGAAAGGATGTCCTTGAGGATTTTTGAAAAGCATTACTTTTACTTTCATCTTGACTTATTACCTCTGAAGAAGAGTTCTGAAAATTTCTATTCAGATCAAAATGTAGTTAAATTATATTATACATGCTCATCATGGAAACCAACCTTTATAAATCAAAGTTCCCTGGCAAGCAAGCGTAAGCAATAATGTGAACATAATATAACATAGAAACACAGTATAAAAATCTTATGAACCATACAATCTCCAGCATTTCGATAGTCTTATTTAAAAATATATGCAAATATAATATTTGCATATTTTAAACTTTTATTGAACTAATTTACAAATTTGAAAAAAGTTTGAAAATAATTATTAGGAAAAGAACACAAACTGTAGGAGTAACATAGCTATTGTTTCTGTAGCAAATCAGAAACATACAAAACATAGATCACATATAAAAAATATGTGAACATACACACATATAAAAAATTATACAATAATCATGATTATAGATACAATAAACTACAAATTCCACTGAAGATTAGGTTAAATACAAGCAGTATAGGCAACACAAACAGAACTACAAAACTGCATAGGCACAAAAGCTTTAGTTAAATATACATGCTAGATCTAAAGAAATGATAATCCAATTGCAACTTTTCATGTTAAAGGATAGTCCTGACCTTTAATAAAACCATACTGTTTATTAGAGCTGCAAACTGTTGAAATATTTGAAATATGTGTATATTTGCATGAATCTTGCTGTCCTTTGTTTTTTTTTATCAACGTTTGTGCAACTGCTCATCTTTATTCTTGTGCAGAATGATTGGTCTTGTACCCCTTTTTTTGAAGGCAGCATGTGGATCTGCTGGGCTGCCCCACGGTTACTACTGTAACAGGGTAATGTTTGGAGCACAAATGCTTTTTCAAATCTAAATTAGATTTATTGGTGGACCCAAGTTGGACTTTTTTTTTTACAAGGATTTGGGATTTATTTATAGCATATGGTGCTCTAAACTCTGGATCCTCTGATCATTTTGGTTTCACCAAAGGTAACCTGTGTTTATATATTTTTTTAAGCTTCATAAGCTATGTCTTAATTAGCAAGGTTGATGAACATTTTGTTTCTTGACAGATTTATCTGAATAACTAGGAAACCAATATTATTATTATTATAAACCAAAGTTATACCGTGCTAACAAAGCCGCTAAGGCAAACAATTTGTACAAGTTTTGTTTTTTGTTTTTTTATCCTCAAAACAAAAATGTTTTTTGAATTTTTAATTTATTTTTATTTAAAAGTTATTCTATTATAGACTATGAAAAGCAGGGAGACCAGGTGTGTACATACAGAATAATGTTGCTGAACTCATTTTCCTGGATACAAAGCTGTTCTTTTGGTTTCAGATTTTTGCACTAACTTGAAAAACGCGTGCAAATACTAAAATCACAAATAGCTGAGCACATGAGCTATATACTCAATCTGCATCAGTAATACAAAAGGTATTAATGTCAGAAGATCAGAACACCAAACAGTAATTTTAGAACTAGGTCAGAAATAGCAGTACAAAATCTCTCAGTGTAAGGTCCACTTTAAATGTTTGTAAAGTTTTTAGAAATAATATTACCATAATGATATGTTAGATTAGTTTAAACAGTTAAACAGTTTAAACATTAAATTAGCAATTCAATAAAAAATACAAAAAACATTATAAATTCTCTTTAATTATTAATTTATAGTTTAATATAAAAGTTGAAAATAATTTTAAAATAACAAACAGTTAAAACTATTAAACACAAGCCAACTATTAGTATTATGTCCTCTTACAGTATAGAGCAATCTTAAAATGTTTTGTCCACCTCGTTAATACAACATGCTGACAGCATGCCTAACAAACATCATGATGTGGGAAATACCTATCATGCTTTAGTAGGAGTCAACTGGGACAGGAGTGAGGATGCACAAGACAGTTTGCCTAAGGGAAAAAATGTAGGAATCTGGCTTCTGGTAGTATGATTACATCGGTACTTAATGGAGCGTTTAAAGTGATGACTGCAAAATGTAACAAATAGCTTCAACATTTGTTATACAGAATATCTAAGCATATAATATCTTTATTGCCAAAGAGTAGGTAATTTTGGGTGAAAAATAGAACATATTAGTAAAACGCCCCTTGTTTTTTTTTAGTAAATATATGAACTAGAGTGAAAGTAAAATATACTTTACAGTGATTCAGATTTGCACTGTTTGTCCTATTTTATAGTTTCATACTCTACTAGGTTTTATATATTTTTTCTATTAAAGCTCATCTTAAGCTAAAATCTGCAAAGGTGAAGAGATACTTGATAAGAGGAATGGGCTCAAAGACTCAGTGTGAAGTTCATTTTACAGTGATGGATCATATACTGCAAACTTCAGTCAAGATCTTATATGGAGATAACAGCTGGTGTTCTATTAAACCTTGTCCGGTTAGTAGGACTTCAGCAGAAGGCTCGCAAACATTTGCTTTCAGCTTGAAGCTCTGCAAAGAAACAACTCTTCTCTAATCATTAAAAATTGACCGTTCAAGACTTAGCCAATTATCAATCACAGTAAACTGAAAGGATAGTATTTATTTATTATACCTATTATTTTTTCCTAAAATCAATGCAGTAGATATATTATACTGACAGTAACTGCTAAATCTAATTTGAGATGTGATTCTTGAAAAGTGAACTTTTACACTTTCTGTCTCTAATCATAATCAAATTCTTTTCTGGGAAAATATTTAGGGCCATTTCATACTTGCAGCTAACCCCAGCATTATAACACAGGCTCAACTGCATTCCTAACTGCTCTGATTTAAAGTGGAACTACACTGAAAATACAAAATAAAATCACACAATTCCTCCCTCTTTTTGGTACGTCACCTGATCTTGCACTGTGCGGGCGCAAGATCAGGTGACGTAGCCTGCTGTAAAGGGGAAAAAAGAGTGCCAATCTCAATGCTCATGCTTGAGATCAGCATCTCTTTCCCTTCACTATAGGAAAGGTCTTGAGCATGTGCAGAAGGAAGATTCAGGAGCCTCATGGGATGCATGATGTATGTATATCAGGAAGCTCTAAGCTCCTATTCACTCTGTAGTGATCAAGACAAAATAGGAGGGGCTTCACGGTTTTTAAAAAAAAAAAAAAAGAATAATTATTTTACTTTATATAAAAGTGTTTTCTACCCTTTTATGAAAAGTAAAAATTTTAGAATAAGTCTTTAACTCAATGGGAGCAGCTGGGAACCATTTTGTGCATGTGTTTGGATGTGGCTGCATTCGCTATGGATTGCAGTGTAGTTCCTGAAAGTGACTATCACTTATGGCCGTGATGTTCATTTTTCTCTTCTAAAGGAAGAACTGCACATCAACTTCTACCACACTCAACCTCAGTGAAACACTCTGAATTCTGAGGTTAACAATATAGTAGTTAAAAAGGGGTGGCTAGGAGCAGCTGCAGTTTTCCACAAATTCAAAGGGGGCCTAACAGCATAGGTTATCTTTAGATGTGCTGGAAAGGCTGCTGCTTATGTAAATCATGGGCTATATTTGAAGAAAAAAGAGAAAAGTTGTGTGTACGAACATGCAAAGAGTCAAGAAGCTCTATTTATAAAACAGAGAATTTGACAGTCCCCCAAACATTCCCCTATTGGAATTAATTACTGCGATTGAAACACATAGACCTGAAAGATTCCCATGAGGGAATGTTGGAGAGAAAGATTCCCTGTTTTAAAATAGAGCCGAAAGAGTCTTTTGTAACATGAAAGCAGTCTCTGAATTCTTTTGTAAGATGAAGACAGAGAAAATGAAGATGAAGAGAAAATTTTTGAAACAACTATTTACTATTTTTGAAACAACTATTTAGAACTATTTAGAACAGTTGCATCTGGCTATTACAATATGCCTACTTCTAGTGAATGTGACATTGTTCGTTTTTTCAAATTCTTAATTTAGATGCGTGCAAATTAAAAAAAAATACTCTCTATTTGAAGCATTAATAAACATATAAATATGCAATATTCAAAACAGCAAATGGCAGCTTGACAATGTAGCATTGAGTTGAATATCATTCAAGCTTTTTTAAAAATGATTTTTTAAACTATTTTTACATTGCATGTCTTTAGAAGGGTTAGCAGAAGATGCAGATAGCTAGCTCTAGATATAATTTCACTCGGGACCTAATCTTCCACAGGTTTCTTCTCACAAGACAAAACATGTTGGTATTTTAATTGGTGTTTAACTATAATATATGCCACCAGTTTTTGTCCCAGAGGAATTTAAACCATAATTTACCCAGAAGTCATACATTATTATCAGCAATGTATGGACTCTGGGGCAATTTTGTGAGAAGTTAATTACGATATCAGTATGGGTGTGTATGTCTTTATGATTAAAATAGAGATTTAACACTGCACTTTAAGACGGTATTGTCTGTAGGGCACGGAGGAATTTTCCTGTTCTTAGTTACCGGATAATAAAAAATATTTCTATATAAATATACAATAAATAACAAGAATTAGATTTTTCTTCATCAAATATAATTAACAAAAAGGTTGGTTCACAGTTTACATAATACTAGAATTGAAACATGAAAACATTGTATTAAGAAAATTACTAGATAAGGTTATCCTTGTCCAATAAAGGACAATGAGGTACATATTTTGAAGTACATAAACAAAGGGGGAAGAGTTAACTGCTTGTCCATTATATCTCTTAAATCCATTCTTTGAAGCATGTTATAATGCAGCATAAAATGGAAATGTGCACCCTACTTAGGAAACAGCTGTAGTGAACAGGAAACAATAGGGAATTTAATTTGCATTATAACAACTCTTAGAATATTTTAAATCTAATAATTTAAAATTCATGCTAATTTTCATAGGTCCTGGGTTTACACCTAACATACACAAATGTATTTTTGGAATAGATTTTATTTTTTGTGCTTTGTAAAATGAGGGTATTTGATTAGATTTTTGTAAAAAAAAAAACATGACTGGCAAATACTATTTAAGCAGTTGCAATGCTAAACAAAACATTTCAGTTACAGACAACACAGGCAGCAAAGAAGCACAATAATACTTAGGGGATCATATAAAAATCAGTATAACTATGACCATTCTGCTACTGTAACAAAAAGTGTGAATATGACTTGTCATGTGAATCTGATCAAATCCACATGTATGGAAAACTACCTTTTAAACAAGTGTCTCGAAAGGACACTTATGATACTTCGGACTTATTTCTTGTTGTTGTATGGTTTATTTGTCCATTAATTGTACAAAAAAAATAATTTTTCTTTGTTGTTTTTGTTATTCTTCTGTTTAAAAATCAATAAAAATATTGAAATACAAATCCACATGTATGTAAATTTGACAGGTCAAATTCACATGACTGACTCTCTGGACTCAGTGGGTTTGGAATTAATTTCTTTAAATTTGCTAGCATTGCTAGCAAATGTTTTAAATCCTGGACCAGATTCATTCCAGGTTTGTTGGATCACTCAGCGTCACTGATGAAAGTGTATCCTGTCCAGCCTTGGAGAGCTTTATTAAATCAGGCTCATTGGAGTTCCACCAGTCTAGCTGCAAGATTTTGTTAATGGGATGGGCCGCAATGTGGGTACCACATTAGTACATAATGAATAGTTATAATAACTCTGTTTTATATAATTCTCTGGGTCATGGGAGGGCTTAGTGTGAAAAGAACACACAAAAAGTATGTAAAAACTAAATATATTTTTCAGCATGTTTGGGAGGTTAAAAATACTGCTGCTTATCGAGAGGTAGCAGATTTGATTGTCAGTGTGCAACAGGAAGTACTGTTACCCATGAAATGTAAGAAACTTTGAGTAAATGTCACCAGAAAGCAAGGTCTCTTTGGTCAAAAAAATAAAACCCTGGCTCACAATGGCTTTTTGTTTTAGAATTACGCTGGATGGTACATGCGCCATGTAGTGTAGATTTCGGCTCTGTGTGCATGTGATAAAACTCTAGACATCTGTTAGTGCCAAATAGATGGGGAAATGCTAGAGTATGCAAATAATTTTTTGTCACTATCATTGTTATTATTAATACATACATATGTATATCTGCTTAAAAAGCACCCTCCTAATAACTTTACCCTCCCCCAGCTTTAAAAAGCCCCCCCCCCCCACACAGCTATAAAATAAACCCCCCCAAGTCTCCTCTCCCAAAACATTGCTTCTTTTGGCACTGCACACAGTATGTGGGCTATGGGCTATGTAATACACATGACGTTAAAGTCATTTTATAACAAACAAAACACAAATATGTACCTGTATGGTAAAGTGCAAAACAAAAATGTGTTTTACAATGCAGGCAGGAAATGTAGCTCTGAGGCAAATACATCAGCACTGTGAGCAAGTATACTGTATGAACTGCTGGAGCATAGTTTGGATTAACTTCAACAAAGCAGGTAGCTGTATCCAATTAGCTAGGTTGGGGAGGCATATTGTGAGACTGGATGCGTTCCCAACATTCTGTGGACATTCCAACATGGCTAATATGCGAATATGCCTTAATTATACAATAACAATGAATGACATAGAAGTTCATTGTTTTTTGTTTTCTTTTAAGGACGAAGTGTCCTCTGCTGATCTATCCCCATTCCTTATATTAAAACCTACTTTGGTAGGACCTTGTAAGAAAGTGGCTGCTAATGTTCCCCCTAACCATTGTTTGCTCAGGATGTGATTTGGTTTTATATTATCCCTTCCAAACAGCCTATTTCTACACAAAATCACTTTCCATCCAAACAACATTAGTAAACACTGGTATTTCCCAGCATCTGTTATGTTGGTCCAACAGGACAGTCTGTTTCTGTTGGAGATGTTCTCTTAATGGCCTATTTAAAGACCTGCGGGCAGAGGTACAGATTAGTGGTAAAGTACAGCAGATGCTTTTAGGAAGGGTAAAAAGTAATTTACTTACATACATGCTGAGATCAATTATAAATGAAACAATCTTAGAGCAGACTTTAAAGATTGAAGATTGAATACAGATTTTGTGAAATTTACTGCAACACAGTATCAGCTAATTAATTGTGCTTTAGCAAGCAGGCATTTATTTGGTCCAGCCACAGAAAGAAATGTGCATATACACGACTATGCTGTACATTTCTGCAAATATATTGTAAAAATGTATGTACCTGTAAAGAACACCTAAAAAATGACAACCAGAATATTTGGTTGCCAGCATATGAGTAATGGCTTCTCTCTATAAAGATGAAGAAAGGGAGCTATACAAGTTTCAGCATCAAACTATTTATCTAACATGTCTTTTTTCCTGTTGGTCCTGCAGGTCATGTACATGTAAACTGCATGGTTACTGAAGCATTGATGTACATCAGTAGGAAAGCAAGGGTCACTAAGTTATAATTGACCCATTTCTACCTGCAATACTCTGTAATGATAAGGGAAAGCCAGACCCTGTGCCCATGTTGGCCTCCCTAGAGAAGTGAAAGAGCCCATGAACCATTAGAAGGGGTTGCAGGGGCAAGAACCTCACTCACATGTGGGGGTGATAGGGATTGCCTCTATGCAAAAGTCCAAGTTTGACTTTTGTTGGAGACAAAAGCTTAAAACCTTTTAATGATTAAGTAAAGCTGCGTACACACTTGCAATTTTTGTCGTTGGAAAGGATCTTTCACGATCCTTTCCAACGACAAGGGGCTGCAAGATGCATGAACGATGCTGTACATACAGCACCGTTCATGCTCTATGGAGAGGGGAGGGGGGCAGCGACGGAGCGGCACCCTGCTGCGCGCTCTCCCCCTTCCCTTTCATTAGGATCGGCTGTCGTCCATCGTCCGTGATCCGGTCGGTCGTCCGGACGATGGAAGACACCGACTGTACACACGGCAGATTTTCACCCGATAATTGGCCGATGCCGATTATCAGGCGATAAAAATCTGACGTGTGTACGTAGCTTTACACTGTTCAATGGTGCATTCATTGTATGAGTTTCAAATGCAATGTCATTTAAAGTTTTAGGAAACCTGTGAAAAGGATGATATAGTGCTATTTTCTGTCAAAGCAAACATGACTTTATCTTATCTTTATTCTACTATAATAATTTACACAAATATTACTTTTTTGTGTACATTGCATTAAATATGAAACTGACTTTGGGCTTTACCTTTTCTGCATAAACAGTAAATTTATGTTGGAATGCTTTTTTTAGCTAATAATTTAGAGCTGTGAAAATTCATCTATGTATAAATAATAAATCAAAATGTAATATTACAACGTATACTAAATTGCAAACTAATAGTTTTAGTGATGACTGTATGCATTTTTACTTTTACTCGGTGATCCTGCCAGTTATTATGAAGGAGTTTCAAGAGGTGATGAGGATTTGTAGGCTATCTTGTCTTCACTCTTTCATATAGCTCCATTTTATTGTGTTCTTTCTGTTCTAGGAAATATCTCTAAAATATCTGGAGAATCAGACTTGTTCTTTCGTTTTTGACTAAAAGCACCTCCCCTTTCAGATTAGTTTGGACTGATTTGTCCAAATTTTAGAATATTGGTTCAATCTGCCATGTGTTTTGAGATGCAGAAAAAGTGAGCAGACGGCTTCTACATGTGTGGTTCCCATTGTGAAGCATGGTGAAGGAGAAGTGATGGGGTGGGGGAACTTTTAAACTGATTTTTTTTTTTTGGCCAGGTCGCATGGCAGTTGCCTAAATTCTGGAATATAGTCAGTCTGTCCATGCTCTAAAATGTACTACTTAATACAAGGGGTAATTTCATCAGTACATACCTGAATATATTAAAGTAAATATACAGTATTTATTCTATCCTAAACTCAGCTATAAGGAGAGATTAGCTGAACTGAATTTATTCTCCCTTGAGAAGAAAGGTTTAAGGGTGGATATGATCACCTTGTGTAAATATATAAATGATCCATACGGAGAACTCTATTCACTTTGAGATCATTACAAAGGACAAGAGGGCGCTCTTTGCATCTGGAACACAATAAATTTAAGCTCCGGATATGGAAGGGATTCTTCTCTGTAAGGTCTGTGGAAATGTGGAATCAGCTCCCTCAGGAAGAAGTTTTAGTAACTACTATAGATTGCTTTAAGAAAAAGCTGGAGAGACTGTTGATCCAGGGAACATCCAGCAGCCAACAGCCTCAGGGTTTCAGGAAGGAATTTTTTCCTTGTTGGAGCAAATTGTACCAGGGTTTTTTTTTTTTTTTTGCCTTTCTCTGGATCAACTATGTTCATAGGGTTTCTTATCTGGGATATGTTTATTTCCCTAGTGGTTGAACATGATGGTCTTTTTTCAACTTGACTAATTATGTAACTACATGTAACTAAATCCATTAGCAACCCCCATGTTGGGCCTAATTTATTTGATGTATTAAAGCACTCCAAGGCTGGAGAGGATACATTTTCATCGGTGAAGCTAGGTGATCCAGCAAACCTGGAATGAATCTGGTCCAGGATTAAAAAAAATTCTATTCCAGATTTGTTGGATCACCCAGCTTCACTGATGAAAGTGTATCCTCTCCAGCCTTGGAAAGCATTGAAGTGTAAAAAAAAAAAAAAAAAAATCACACTTACCTTTTATTATTATTAAACCTTTTACTTTTACTGATTCCTCGATTGTGCTGGAGAATACCTTGATTCGGTCGCAAGCCATAGAATTCTCCTTCATCCTGGTGGGAAAGACATGCCGGACGTTGCCATCTTCCCTGTCTTCTGGCTACGTTACCTGATCTCTCCTTGCATGGGAGTGGGATTGGTAACATGGCCTGCTGTAAAGAGGAAAAAAAGAGTGCCGATCTCACTGCACATGTGTGAGATTGGCCTCTCTTTGACCTATCAATGTGGGAAAATGCCCCAATCTCAAGAATGCGCACAAGGAGCAGCCAGAAGTATCCTGGGAGGCTTTGCGCTCCCATTCAGTCTTTATTCTCACAGGTCCACTGTCTCAGTTTGCTGGCTAGATTTAACCATGAAGATGAACATGAAGTAAATCTAACGAAACCTTATTATGAAAATGTTCTGTACTCCTTTTAAATAATGCAACAGTCAGTCTTCTGTATACAGGTAAATTGATTTGATTGTTATCTACAATTTGGAGCATTCTGCTTTACATTAAAGTAACATATAGACATAGAAAAATAGAGCGGCTTGGTGCATATTATATCATTTTTAGACATAATCTCTTAAATTCGAGTGAATTCCATATCCAGCATTATATAATAGGTAATACAGAAAACCTTTTCTTGGTTTTGTTTGCCTGTTTTTATGTGTGCTGTCTGTGATAAACAGCTGGGCTTTGTATTTATACCTGCTTTAACATTTATTCACACACGTTCAGAATCTGTGGATCTAACAGATGGTCATGCCTGTATGATAATAGAAAAGAAATTAGAGCCAAAGTGGACTAAAGAGGACACAGTGCTGCAAGAACAATGACAAGGTTGATGAGGACATCATGAATAATGTAGATGATGGCATTTGTTCAAGACTGGAGCACAGAGATTACACTGATACCAGGAATGACAGCAGATGCCATGAGATGGTGGCATTTGTCCTGCTTTTCATTAGTATGAACACAAACTGCATTTTATGACGTTTACATAAAATTTTCTGACACACAAAACTAGGAAAAAAAATTGCTATAATGTCAGGTAAATTATACATAATTTAGTATATATTAGTTATTTTTCATATTATAAGGTATTTATTATCTTAATAGGTTTTTTTGATTAAATTCGGAATTTAGAGATGCCTAAAATATTTTTTTAAATTCTAAGTAAATAAAATAAAATGCCTTAACTGGTGAGTCTGTTAGTAGCTAGTAAACCTGTAAAGAGGAACTACCAGAGCACATTTTCAGCATTCAAAATGTAAAAAAAAAATCCCAAACCATCCATAACAGTCCTGGTTATGTAATCTCTCTACTCAATAAATCTGTGTTAATATTTAGGGATGGGCAGATAATTTTTGTAAATTTAGATTTACATTTTTTAAATTTACATTTTTGCTGTTTGCAAATTTAACTTAGCTAAATTAGTTAATAGCAAAGCTTGTGAAGAACAAAAATTGCTGTGGGGAACAAATCACAAGTTAAAATTTTTAGGAAAAAAATGTATATTAGTTACAACCTGCCAACTTTTCAAGTTAATCGCAAGGGCTCTACACATAAAATTGCCATCAAAATTGATAAGGTGTCAGGGGACATGTAAGCTTTTCCCATGCACGTAGCATGTAAATACCACACCTAAAATATTTTTTATTGTTTCACTTGTGACATGTTTCTACCAGTTCCCTAACTTCAAATGTTGATTACCACAATACTATTTAAAATGTTTATACAGACATCTTTATGAATATAAATATCTCATTTTCACTCTTCCCTATCAATATTCTTAGTTTACCACTATGGCTAAGTTTTGGTGGGACAGTATTCAATGGGGAAAAAATGGTATATTTTTATTTAGATGTTTACTTTGTATACCTTGCAAATCACCTAATTTCCAATTACTGGGAAACTAAGCTTAACATGAAGTTATTCAAATTTCCATTTCAAGACAGCAAATTAAATATTGCTAATACAGATATTTGTTATGCAGTGTTTTTTCTTTTTAAAGCTGGAGAGAAAGCAGTGTGATTTCATGTAATTATTAATAGAATATTATCTTTGTCACACATCTTAACTACCTGAGATGGAAAAAAAGGAACTTTAACCATAAAGTATTACAGCCAAGGATACATTTTATACCCCTGATTATAGACATTATAAAAATGTATTGAGAAAAAAGTTTTATGGTACTTTTACTTTATATTAGTGATTATTACACAATTCAATATACAAGTCTACACAGAAAGTTAGAGGAACAATTAGGAACCAAAGAGGGACTGGCACATTTATTTCCAAAAGAGAGACTGATATATCTTTTTCATCAGATAATTTTAAACACATCTGGCTGACTATATTAGGATAATAAAAGACAAAAATGGTTATCAAAAACACACCTGTGGTCATACATATAAAATTTAGACTTCCCTGCTAATTCAGGGGTGCCAGTTATTAATACATTTGCTTTACATTTGCCACTTTGTGCAAACCAAATGTTTAGTACCAACACAAAATGTGTGGATTATTTGATAGAAATTAAAAGTCTGTATTTTTTTTAAATAATTATTTATTATATTTACAACATGAGTTGATATACAATACATTGTGGTAGAATGTGTTGCCCACCTCCTCAAACCTCTAGCCTGAGTTTGTAGACAGGCTATTTCAGTCCATGTATGGGGTGGAAATTAATTTAATGTCCTATCTTTCCATAGCCTGTTGACAGTTTTAGATGTTTGTTACAAGCCCCCCCTGGTTCAAGTACAAGTTACACCATATTAGCTGGCAATGGATCAAAGGTACTGTCATCCCACTAGCTAATATCAGAACCTAGTATTCATGTATTTGTATGTTAGTATTAGTCTAGCCTGTGGCCTAACGTAAATATATGGTCTTTCATAAAAATCTCTCGCTTTCTCTCTCTCTCTCTCTATATATATATACTGCACTTAATTATTAGTTTGTTCTTAGCCCCCCTGAAAGTTCCCTTTATGGTATCGGAATGCTCCTGCAATGCTCCAGGGTCCAGAGTTGGATAATCCCTTTCAAATAGTTTGTGACTACAGGGGATGAAAACATGTTGTGAGTTGTGGCTATCAGCATTGTCACAAGACCATAGCTTGCCAATCAGCATTTGCTCCTGGCTAATCCTTCCCCCTATTTTCTAGACTAACAGCTCTTTCTCTGTAGCTGAAACCCTTCCACAATGATCTGCAGTGCATAGGAGGGGGAATTTAGTGAAATAAAACATTTTAGGAGGATTTACCTATATCAAAAAGATAATACATGTCCTTTAATGACTACTAATGTTTGAGCCTGAATACCAGAGAAATGGAACTTTCTATTAATGCTCAATATAGAATATAGAGTAAGAGGCAGCTAGCAATGATTGTTATCTGGTGTAAAAAAATATTTGCATAGCCAGTGTTTTTTGTACAACCACATTTTCTTTAATAAAAAGTTATATTCTACCAAAGCTTACACAGTGAGGTATACAACAATTTATATCTAAATGAATGCACATTAAACTTTTTATTTTTGTTTTGCTTTCTGCTGTAATTTTGCTCTCGGCATCTTTAAAATATACTTTAGATTGATCTGATATGAGATTATTTATCAGCAGTGCTCTCTGGTTTATTTCAAATCTTTTAAGAGGATAAACCTTTCCCCCTGCACAAATTAAGCGCAAAAATGAGTTGCTGAGTAAAGTGTCAGTCAATCTCTTCATCAATTGCCACCTGCAGACAACAGCCGCATTTCCACTGCAACACTCCGCTTGACGTTCGAATGTCATTTAAGTGAAGGTCAATAGCACCAATTTAAAACTCTCTTTTTCAAACAAATACCATTGCAGAGGTCGATTTGCATAACTCAGCTGAAAATGCACAATGAAAGCAGCCACTATTGCTTCTCTTATCATCAACCTTACTTTCCATTTTATGTGTTATGCATTCATCCCTCTATGAAGGATTTCTCAACCAGGACGAAGGGAAAATAGACTTACTGTACTGGTTGTTTGCATAATGTCTGAGCAGCAGCTTGTTCTGACTCTGTGGTAGTAAATCAGACTTTTGGGCAAACTGGTTCAGAAAGATGAAAACACCAAATGGGATCATTTTGTTTATATAACCAAATATTAACTAGTGCAATAATTCCAAGTTACTGTTACTCTATTGAAAGCTTGCCCAGGCTTTGTTTTAAAAGGTTCCATTTTAGTTTCATATTGCACAAGACAGTCTACAAGAAATGTGATGTCTGCCTGACACCATCATAAAACAGCTGTCCATAATCTGACCTCAAATTTATTACAAACTTTGAGATCAGCCTAAATGTAGCATATATATACGCACACTTTTTAAAGTCTTTTTTAGTCTAAATGCAGAAGCAGATTGGGTCAGATTAATGCCTTCGGTGCAAGGATCATTGGAGAGGTACACTACATCTTTAGAAAGCAGCTACAATCCTGACATCCAATTTTTTGTATCCAATATGCAAGAGATTCCAAAAAAATGGGGAATTTGTAGTATGCAAAGCATAGTGGAGTGAAGTGGTTGGTTTATGCTAAAGTGTAGGAGTGGAGTCCTTGTACCACAAATAATACAAAAAAATTCAATAAAATTTGTAAAAACTATTAGGATATATATTTTTTGTCAAATAATGTATGATCATCATCATGCATGATATACTACAAATAGAACAAAAAGAACAAGGTAAAAAAAGAATATACCTAAATAGTAAAATATTAATAAAAATAGAAATATTATGGGTAAGAACTATAATGCAGTCAATCATTCAGTTCTTATATAGTGACTGTGTTCAGTGTGTACTCCAGTCTTTGATCTGGTAGGTGTGTGGTCTTTGCCTAAATGTTTGCATTGTTCTGCCCATGTATTGTAAGTTGCAAGGGCAGGACAGGATACAGATCATATATTGGGACGTGCAGTTGACAAACTATTTTATAGGTCATGTGCTACATTTGCTTAAAGGTTATGGAATGGCTTGGGGTTATAGAAGATGTTTTGTTTATAATCTGTTTGCAGCATAGACATTTTTATTAATAACACTTTTTTTTGACACTTTGGTCCTTTAACACATATGTTTAGATTTTTGTAACAAATAATTTTTCTAAAGACGGTGTTTATTTAAGATATATCTAATGATTGTGTTCTCATTCTTGTACTAATAATGAGTAATAAAAAAGGGTGTGATCCTTGACAGTTTAGCATTTTTTTCTGCAGGCTAGAGGTCTCTTTCTTGTTGAAAGGTCTTTTAGTTTCTCACAGGCTCATGAGAATTTTTCAAAGACACTCTAGGGTACTAGGCGTAGTCTTCCAATGCCAAAAAAATTAACAAAAAAGAAACCCACAAGTATGACCAAGTAAAAGGAAGTTTTTACTGAATGACATATGCATTAAACTTCAAAGGGGATCTATTTATAAAGCAGTAATTGTGACCTTCAGCAAACATTAACTGCAACTATGTTATGTTTCTGGTGTTATTGGAGTACAGGAAATGTCCAGGTTTTTCAAACTGCTCTGAATTTTAGAAACAGTTTTAAAAAAATTACAGTGGCTGCAGAATGAAATTGAAAATGTATTTTTAATATTAAGTTACAAAATGGCTTGTGTAGCACATTTATAAATTGGAGTTTCCCTTTAAATGCAGACCATTCTGCCCTAAACTTAAACCAAAAGACAGTTAGTTCACAACCCACAGCAACGCACAACTACCTGTCATTGTCCATTATGACACTGACCCTAAATATTACAATAAATGGAGAAACTTACAAACAGACTATCACACACTATATAAGGTACAATGATCGCATTCAGTGTGAACAAAGCCTAAACAGCCTTGAGACTCGCAGCAGGTTTTTAGTAGGACATCAGTGGCTGTGCAAGATTTATTATATAGCTGTTGTTTTCAACAAAAATAGCTAATGCAAAAGGCCACGTTAGCTCAGAAAATAAAGACATAAAAGCCAGGTGTAGAATTTAGAATTTGTGAATCACTCAGATCCCCCATTCCTTAGACAAAACTTCCAGAAATCACAGGTGTGCTCGACATGAACAGGTGGAAATAAATAGTGAAATGTTATTGTGAGGTTGAGCTGACATTTATCTGCATGCAAACATTTATACTAGAAACCCCCTGTGAGCATTTTGTACAGTTGGAAATGTATTTTGCATATGCATTGTAAAAAATGCAGATGCATATCCACAAAGGCTTATACAACTCACTAACTACAGACACAATATTAGAATATTTATCAGCTTTTACTTTTAGCCATTGGTATTTTAAATATTATAACTTGAACAGTACACACTGAAATCACTAAAAATACAGAACAATTTACAATAATTATTATAAAGAGCAGCAGGGGCACATAAGAATCTTAAAGCCCCTATCTGGTACAAATAAAAAAAAAATATCCTGTGGCACAATAATACTTCCACAATACAATAGGCTTTCCAGTCTCTAAAGCAGTAGCAATCAGAAGTTCTTGGCCCCTAAAACAGCATATATCTATCTCTGCAGCAATGTTTTTTGGAATATTAACATAATTAAGGTTGGTATTGAATTCAACCTAATGACCAAATTATGGTCAAAATAAATTTATCCCAAATTTGAAGAGCACTGATTTTAGCAAAATTATAAAAGATTTTCCAGATCATAGGTGACACAGTCAATGCTCATTGTGTACAATCAGTAACTACTGTTAGTAATCAATGCTGTCAATAAAAGCAGTAATGAGCATTTTGATTGGCTGTTGATTGTAAGGGGGCTGTCTGCTGTGTATATTTAGGAGCTCCCAAAAGTTGTTTTCCCTGACAACCTTATATAACTTAACTATAGGTTTGTTCTTAAGTTGAATTTGTATGTATTTAGGAACAGGTACAATATTTTATTTAATGCAATTAGGACAGATGTTTGTCTAAACATATTAATTGGCAGTGTGGTATCAGTTACTGTAAAAAATCTTCACTGTGAGCTAATCACAAACAAAGCAAAAAAAAAACACCTTAATGGAGCCTACACATTTATTACCTTCTGGAGCAAATGCAAAAAAGAAACAGCTGTAGAGTTTGTCTTGGTCTTTAAAGAGTTACAAGATGTTACACACAACCTCAGCAGTGTTTAGCAAAAGACTTCTTCAGCAAGTCATGCAAACTGCCCCCTCCTCCTATCAAGCCTCCATCCTGCAGACAAGGGAGCAAGGAAGTCCTGTTCATACCTAGAAGTTGTCTGTATGTTAGATGTTATTAACCCGGGGACCAACTGTATGGCTATGCAACGCAGAACAAATCCTGTTGAGTCTAATAATTTGTAGAGAATTCAGGCTGTGAATTTCCCAGTAAATACCATAAACAGACCTCTATGTTTTCCTATGTTCTCACTCTGTGTGGTTTTCATATGGGTGTTCCCCAGTCCAGAGACCTAATGAAAGGTTAATTGTCTCACAAATTGTTCCTATTGTCCATAGTGACATTAGATTCTGAGTGTGATCAAGGAAGAAATTCAAACTGAACAATCTATTAAAAAGGACTTGTGCATGTGTGGGAATAGCATATACATTGGTGTGGGGTAGATGAGAATTCCATTGTAGTGGAAATTTGGAGGAAGAGGAAGGCAGTGATTGTTGTGACGGTGGCCGTAATTGCAGCAGGAAGAGTGATATCACACTGCACATCCACCTGTGAAGCACTGCATGTTGTACAGACATATATCACCCCTACTTTTATGGCATTTCATGAAAGATACTCTAAATACCCCAATACTACTTTACTGTTTATTTTCTAAATGCTTTTTCATAAATATTTGTATATCTATATATTCATACCTCTTAAGCTCCAACTTGCAATTCAGCAAATTTCTGTTAAGTATTAGGAAAAACAAACTGTTTTAAATTCTAAAAAGTGGAGTGTGAAAAGAGGTGCATTTCATCTAATTGCTCTGAAAATAAGTGTTTGTGAAAGTGGACCTGTGCAGACACATGATATATGCAGCTAACTTTTGATTAAGGTGCAAATAAGCTTCACAATCACAGCTGAATTGATAATAAGTGTGCTTAACCTAAAATGTATAACTTAATAATACACTTCAATGATGCTGTGGTTGGATCAACTTCTCCCCATAAGTTCCATGTCAGGCAGTGTGCCTCTACTGGCCTCTGCAATTGGGCAATTTGTATTTTATTGAATTTTATTAATTTCAATTGTTTGTGATAAAGGGCTGATATGCCCTATTTTTTTCCTGAGGAAGCAGACATTATGTTCTGTGACATGCATTGAGACTGGTTTTACATCATATGTGAGAAATTGAGACTACCAAATGATTGATAATTTTAATGTGCACTATTGTCTTATATGGTAATGTTTTTCCTTTTCTTTAATTATTCGCTAAAATTAAAAAACATTGCATTGTTATTTGTATGCCTTTAAAGTCCCTGGTATTTTTGAAAAGTTTTCTGTTCCTTTTCTTCTTCAACATAATGAATTAATGGAATGTATCATTTATTCATAGGTGTGTGAAAGTAGAACACAGAAATTTTTTTTTGTGATAGTAGAAAACACAGAAACAAAATCAATTTTGCTCTGAAAACAAAACACAATTTTCACCCTAAAAAACTATAGCAAAAGGATAGACATTATTTAATCCCCTTCATTTAAAATCATGTCCACCCCTCCATTTGTAATTTGTTGTAGGGTATTTATCTGGTAATTGCTAAATCAGATTAGTTTGCTTGAATATGTGATCTATCTTGATTAGAACACTTAAAAAGTAAATGATTTAATAAAGCTACAAGAAGGGGTGATGGGCACTATTTAATTACCTGATTGCCAATATATCCTGATAGGCTTTCTGAAATGCCTGACAAGCAATCAATACTCATCGATTTGCACCCTCTACATGTACAGTTAGTTTGCTTAGGTAAATGTTGTAAAATAATCTGCAATAAATGTAAACAGCTAGGTAGTGTTGAGAAGTGCCCAGTGCAAATCATGTATTAATAACACACTATTAACATTAAAGTTAAATTAAGGCTTTAAATAAAATATGCTTTTTTGTAGGTAACTCCCTTTTCTGTTGTGATCTCTATCGACCAACAGTTCTTTTTTGCTGGCATTAAACTCACTGCCTAGAGAGTAGTATACCAAAAATATACCATCAATGTATACTCTAAAAAGCTCAGTAAGAATAAAATGAGCAAGCTTGGTCTTATACCACCTGAGGGTGGAACCACCTTGGGGGCCCTTGTAGCACTGACACACATCCAATTATGGAAGGTTAATCTGCAGTAACCCATGTGCAAATTCTGATGGTTATTGCATAGATCCTGATTTTAATTCAGATTAAAAAGTCTGTTGCAATAAAAAACACATTTGCTTAATCTTTCTGACTTTCTCTTTTGGATATGACTATTTTAAATAGGTGTATGCAATGAGACACAGCCTTTACATTTTTTTCAGTTTGCCCTGAATCCTACTCATGATAGATCATTTTTCAATTCATTGTTGTAGATTATGGCAGTTTGTAGGATTACAAATGTGTTAAAGTGACCCTTTCATTAAGAAAATGATTCCAAACAGATATACCCCTCAAAAAATATGTTGTTACTTGCCTGCTCTACCAGAGCGCTGCCATTCACAAACAACTGAAACTACCAGAAGTGTTGATTTCTTTGGCACTCCACAATGCTCAGTGGTTATTCCTGACCCCCCACCCCATGTCCCATTACCACTTTGGAATGCTTTGTTTTTTGTGGGTGCACCAGCTTTGTTGTTCCACTGAGCAATTCTACACATACCATATACATTTCTGGATGATGTTGATAACCTTTGGCTGTATTGGTAAGGTGCATAAATGTTTATTGTACCTAATCAGGGGTGTCATTAGGTTATTTTGGCTAACCTATATTATGATTCCAGTCCATGTGACAAAGCAGATTATGTATTCAGCACACGAAGGATCAAAACATGTTTTACAGAAATATCTTGTTTTATATTTTGGGGAAAGTTTACATGGTTGCATATGTTTGTGTAATAAGAATACGTTATGTTTTGTGTGTTAGGTAGTTTTATTTCATAATATTGAATTGTCCTATTGTTTGTGTGTGTTAGGTAGATAGATTTACATACAATTGCTGATTTCCATTGTTGCAGTAATGTGTGCTGTTTTGAATTAAAGGTAAGGAGCTTGGGATTAGGTTTTATATCTGGGGCCGATTATGATATAATTTTTCCGAAAGGATATTTATTTTTCAGTTTTTATCTCACTTACTGTATACCTAAAGTTAAACTTCAGTCAGATATACCAAATATAGGACACAAAAGCATACATCAGTGTATTAATTGATACAATACTGCATTTTTAAGGCAAGCAGTGCCTAAGGCATTACGTACCTAAATTTAACCTAGTATCAGCCTATTGCAGTCTTTGTACATTGGACCTTGGATTGGAAAAGGCAAAAGCAACACAAAGAACCAATCAGTGTGATCATGTGCTAACAAAAGAGCAAGCTGATAGAATGAGAGTGCAGATGCCCAGGGAGGAGATGAACCTATTGGTGTATTCCTGGTCACTAGTTGGGGGAGGGACAAGACCTGTAAGGTTACTGCAACAGGAAAAAATACGTTTTCCAGCCCTGCCAGACTACGCTGTGCTGTGCCATGTACATCTCAGCACTGGACGGACTAAAATACAAATTCTAATCTTTCTTTTACTAGTCCCCTCTGTAGCTTCTGTTTTAAAGCATATTACTTTTTTCCTGGAGCGTGCTACATTTTGGTGCTCCAGTACCAAAAACAATGAGAATGTGTGCAGTTGACAATATTGACATAATTTCAAATGTTGGAAAAAATCTCACAATAATGCAATACCAAAACAACCACAAAAATGTCTAAGCAGGCAGGCAGAAATAAAAGAACCCGTATAAATATATACGTGGCATTACAGCATTCAACAATACACATGAAAAAGAAAATCTCTTTAGCTCAGTAACATTGGATTTATTAAATCGAAAAATAAAAATAAAATTGATCCAAAACATTTAAAAATAAAATGTTTGATCACTGGTAAACAGGGTCTGTACATAGAATGAATAAGAAAGAAACAATATGGACACAGACATATACACATATATTGTTGAAAACCTCACCTCCAGGTGGCATTGTTGCAACATCGTCGCTGCTTGTCCTTATTCCATTGTTGAATGTATGTGCATCCACTGGCTGAAGCTGCCAGTTCAGTCCAAGCAGATGCATTGCTGCAGAAAAGACAAGGTGATCAGAAGCAAATTTTAAATGCACATTTTACTATGTAATACAGTAATATATCACAAGCATTAGTAAACTGTTATTTCTAATTGATCTTAAGTAGAATTTACAGGTTTAACCACAATCAAAGGTGCTATTTATCAGAATATACTAAAAGCAGATATGTCAATTAAAAATTTAGTTTAAAAGAATGTTCAGAATGATCTACTCCCATTGCATCGATTGTAAGCTCTTCGGAGCAGGGTCTTCTCCTCCTGTATCACTGTCTGTATTAGTCTGTCATTTGCAATCCCTATTTAATGTACAGCGCTGCGTAATATGTTGGCGCTATAAAAATCCTGTTTATTAATAATAATAATAATAATAATAATAATCATTGGGCCATTTAAATTAGGTTTTATTTTGAATTGCTGCTGGGGATGGATGTATTGTTTGGAGTAGGGGGTTTCAACTTTAAAGGATTCTGCACTTCTTGTCGATAATAATGACATGCTTTAACCAACAAGCAGGTAAAATACTTCTTTGCTGGGAAAATCATGTAAATTTTTCTAAAGATTCATTTTGTTCTGCTCACTGCTTATTGTTTATTAAGCAAATTAAATAGAGAATTAATTTAAATAAGAGAGAGAGAAAAAGGCCTGTGTTTTGCTAGTATATTTTACACTGCAAAACTGATTTAAGGGCTGTATCCAGTAGACTATGTTTTTCAAAAATTTAAAGTAGATAATGACAAATACAAGGGTTTATTGATGAGGTATCCTGACATCGACAGACATTATAATTGTCACTTGAATCTGTCAAAATTGTCAGGATCAGGTACCTTATCTGCTTATATTTGTAACACATATGCAACAGTCAGTTATTTTCTGGATAAAACAGTGATTTTCTGCTTAACAATAAACTGTGTGATATGACAAAGATTGAAGAACCATAAGCACTAGATGCTGTAATTACACCTTTTTCATAAATCTCTGGTATACAATGACATTGGGAATATATGATACTTCTCACAGTTCAACAGCCTGCTATCATGACAGAGAAGACATGGAATAATTGTCTTGTTAGAGAGCAGTTTCAATGTAATGTTAGTGTAAGTTTTCAGCCCCACAGCATAACACCTTATTTCCACTCTCAAGCTCTGTGACAAATATAGGTCAAGGCAAACATGTGTCGACACATAGGAAGGACAAGTGAGCTAGTATAATATTTCAAATATCAGAAAATGAAAACTATTGGTAAGGCCTTTGTGGGAATTGTTGCTGCTAATTAATTAATTAGTAGATACATTTTTGCAGAGGAACTATTATTACATTTGAAATCACAGGGGTTATTAAAATAAATGTTATAGTATTATAGTACACCTCAATTGGGCTTCTAAAACCTAGGAATATTAAAAATTAATGTCTGTTTTATAATTCATTTTATATTTTGCTTAGACTCTCTTGGAACTCCTAAAGTTTCAAGACTTTTAAAAATGAGATCTAAAAAAAATCCTGACTCATTAATAGGCTAGCAGTGTCCTTTTTCCACAAAATTGCACTTTCATCTCATATTTTTTTACAGCACTTTGTGGTGGAAAGATATTGACGTGCAGTGGTATAGGTACCAAATATACAGGAAAGAAATTGGAGATCATTGGTCTGTGGCACTGTATGACCTGGAAACCAATTTGAACTAATCAGGATGCTTTTTACAATTACAGTAAACAAAAACCTTTCTTATATAAAGTATTATAATTACTTTTTTGAAAACGGTATTATGATAATAAAGGTTTCAGAATGTTCATTCTGTCACCTCTAAATCTGGCCATTCAGTGACTGTTTTACCCATTTATTAAGCATATTTTATGGTTGTTTATACACTTTCACTTCAGCTCTATAAATCCATGTATAAATATTAGAATGAAAAAACAATATTATCTTTTCACTGCCGAAAGGAAGCTTTACATGGGACTGGAGACCAGTACAAATAAAATCTGGCTATTATTTTCACCCTTATAAACCAGCAATGGAAGGTGTCTGTCTTCATGTCTCCCATAAAAGTTAAACATTAATGTGTAAGTGACGCCATTGTTGCAGTTAGTGATACAGTGATAACACTGTATATTATTAGTCTGCAGTGGTAGTTTAACTGCTTATTAGACTGTATTTTATTTTTCAATTAAAAATGATCAAAAACTACAACATACAGAAAAATTCATCAAAAAATGCACCAGTAGACAACATTTTGTAAAATGTCGTTCACTGGTAAATTAGCACCAGATTTCAAGGCTATGTAGGTTGTTAATAAACTAAGCATGCGCCAACACCATTATTCACAATATCACAAACATTATTTTGTTTTTGTTGCGCGGAATGTTTTCACAGTAACTGCTATAAAGCAACAGAATTTCCAGCATACAGATCTGTCAATAGTTAGAAGTCTGGCATAGTATTCAGGGCATTAGCGCTTTCCAATACTTTTATTACCTGCTTTTCTGACAACAAATGGAAAACGCAGCACCACTTGCTCTGTGGTGTACAGCCAAGTCAGATACTTACAAGATCTGAAGTACAAACATTGGAAGCAATTAGCAAATTAATTGGGGCAATTTACATGCATATCTCTTTGCAGACAATTTGCCATGATTGTACAGCCTTGGCTCCCAGCTCTTTAGGCCTGCAGATGTGTACCTGTGACAACAGCAACTGATAATAGCAAATGTCTTCCTGTGTCCATGCAAATATAATGGAACAGTTTATAGAGAATAGGTCCAAAGAGCTGGGGCTGGAATTAGGGTAGTATTTTTATAAAATGTTTCTTAAATTGTCACCAAGCAAATACAAAACTGCTGGTTGAACAATACCACAGCTACACCCAAAAAATTTTTTTTTTCACTTGCCAAGGATTTTTCAATATATTTAGTGTATTTCAGGTCTGCTGAATCCAGAAATGACATCCGTTTTGTTTAATTGGGTCTAGTTCTTGTGATACAGGAATCGGAATAGACAATTCTACCAACAACAAGTGTTAACACAGCATATTATCAATCTTTATTTACAAAAATGTTTTGTATTTTATATATTAAATGTACCATATTTTTCATGAAACTTTCATTTGCCTTCTTTTTTTTCAAACATTTTTTTTTTTTACAGAAATGTGAGTTCTTCAAAAAAGAAGTTGTTTAAATGACCCTAATATATTTTGCTACATTTAGGGTGAATATTCTCAGCAAAAACAGAGAAGAAACATTACAGAATTTGTGAAACAAGCATATCTTGCATATTTTGGTATTCAACTGGGGGACCAAGATAAGTATTGGGCTTACTCCCAAAGCCCATATGGGAGTACCAGAATACCGAGCAGAAGACTGGCGGCTTTTCATCGACAGTTCCACTCGAAGTTTGAAATCTGTTTTACTGCATAATGGCAACGGCTATGCATCAATCCCAATTGGTCACTCAACAAAACTTAAAGAAGAATATGAAAATATCAAAATGGTTTTACAAATGCTTTGCTATCATGAACACCAATAATCCATATGTGTTGATTTAAAAATGGTGAACTTCCCACTTGGACAGCAAAGTGGATACACAAAGTACCCATGTTTTATCTGCTTGTGGTATAGTAGAGAAAAGCAAGATCACTGGAAAAAAGTCACATGGCCTCCAAGGGAAAACATGAAAAAAGGCGCAGCGGACATCATTAACAAGCCAATGGTTGACAAAGATAAAATTATTCTCCCTCCACTACACATAAAGTTGGGGTTAATGAAGCAATTTGTTAGAGCTTTGAACAAGGACGATGATTGGTTCAAATACATTTGTAGATTCTTCCCTGGATTGAGTACCTAAAAAATTAAAGCAGGAATCTTTGATGGACCCCAGATTTGGAATCTGATAAATGATTCAAATTTTACATGATTCAAAGTTACATGACTGATGCTGAAGCTTCTGCCTGGCACAGCAATGTCATGGTTGTCAAGAACTTGCTCTTAAACTTTAAAAATGTGGGTGCTACTATGAGCATAAAGGTACACTATCTCCATAGCCATTTGCAAAAACGTCTAGGAAACCTTGGCGATTTCAGTGAGGAACAAAGGGAGAGGTTGCATCAAGATATAAAGGTGGAAGAAAGATATCAGGGCAAATGGCGTAGACACATGATGGCAGACTACTGCTGCAGCCTTTACCGCGATTGTCCTGATCATAAAAACTGAGTTTTTCATTGACTTCTTTGTGTAATTTTGTATACGTAGGCATATCTAGTTTCATTTTGCTTATTTCAGTTTTCTATGAGGTTGATATTGAGATCATTATTTCAAAAACTAGAGCCACTCTAGCAAAACCAATATCATATTTGGAATCTGTGCATAAAACATAACCTAAAATTACTTTAATCTGTTTGGCAAGAAAATGTTTGTTGACCAGTGTAATGGTTATGTCATGGTCAGGAGGTGATACTTTTAAAAAGTTCTATATATTTGAAAACACTAGAAACAGCTTTATAAATTGCAACACCATATTACAGTCTATATAAACTTATGTGATTTTGGTTCTGCGTTATTGTTGTATTTACAAGCTAAGTAACCTTCATTCTGAAAAAAAGGTTGACATTTTTAACTATATAATATACATATTAAAGCTATTAAACGATTTCAAAGAAGGCACAGATTATAAAGGCTGTAGTATAAAATGTGTATATTGAAGGGTATACACTGCAGGCGATTATAAGGAAGGTAAGTGTACATTAGCTATTGGTGGTGTATTGCAGCGCTGTTGACTTGAAGACATGAATGGAATAAATGTTAAAGGAAATTATCATTCTTCTTTTCCTTCTTGACACTCAGTTGGTACTAGTAAATCAAGGTTTCCATTGATTGAAATGCCACTTCATTGCAGCCATTGATTGAACACTGTACGTGGGAAATGGAAATGCTCAGTTGGTTAATTCCATCAGATTGTATGAAAATGTGTATAAATTAATTGACAATCTGGCTTTTTAAATCTCAATAGTGGTTCCAAGTCGCTTTCCATCTTTTTTTTTTAATCTTTAATGAAATGCAATGAAATGTTTCAAAACAAAAATACACAAACAGTACTGCTGCTATATTCCATAGGATTATATACACATTTATAACACATTACTTGTCGTGAAAGAAATGTGATTTGCTATATTTTTTTCCTAATAAATGTCCCCGCTTTCAAGTGAATGTCAGGAGAAGACAGAGATCAAGGAAGCCCATTTTCTGTTCAAATACCTGTGGAGTATTTCCAATGCTTCCCAGCACAATAAGCCTACTTAACAAAGTGTTCTATGCCTATTATACTTATGCATATAAATGAAAAGGTTGTTAGTTTATGGCTGGGCACTTTTTTTGCTAGAAATATTATTTGATTTACCACATTAATTTTAATATCAATGCCTAGGAGGGAAAGAAAAGTATTCAGAATTCGAGAGCATCTTTACAAATACTTATTGCTTAGTGAGAGAGAGGAATGCTGAAACAAGATGTCATATGTGGCTGATGGAGGAGCAGGAGGTTCAGGGAAACTGTGACAGGCCATTTTAGAAATAGTGGTAGATTAATAGAACTGCCTACCTGGAGAAATGGTTGAGACTGGTACAGTTACATAATAAAGCTTGAGGCAGAATAGATGAAAAAAAAAGCTGAAAGGCTAAATGTAGAAAAGAAAAATAGAAATATTCTGAGCTGAAAAAATGGGTGGAGGTTTTGTTTATAATAATCAGTGTGGCATAAAATGCTTGTCTAACTAGCTCTAAAAAAATGGAGTCTGATTGGTTGCTGTGAGCGATAAAGGCATTATCCTTCTTCTTGTTTTATGGATAAAGCACATTACTTATGAATCTTTACTGCAAACAATAAATAACCCTGTTTTGTTAATATTTACTTTCAGCCTTAAAGAATATGGATTTGGTTGTGTCTCTTTTTGTCTCTGAATACTTTTATTGGAATAGGTATGCTATACCTCTGAGTCTGACATGCAAATGTGTTTTTTCCTGTGGGCTTATACATTACTGCAGGACGCAGTAGTGATGTAGAAGCTGTTGGAGGGAACCATAGCATTCAGAAGCAAATCAGGGATTCAAAACACCAGAAGTAGACATATCAAAGAAAGCAAGGATTGGGGGTCATCTACTTCAGGATAATAATTATTAAGTAATAATTATTGTGGGAGTCATACAGATAGCTTTACAGGTGTAAATAGTTGCTTCTAAAATTGTACCAACTTCTTTAGGGAAAGAAAACATCTGCATTTCATGAGGTGCAAATGAGTGCACTTAGGAGGAAAAATACTTTAAAATATAATACAGGGTTCAGGGTATATCTGAAGACACTAATTCTGCTAAAGGGATGAGGTACTGGCTGCCCGAAATAATGGGTGGGTTGGTGGTGTTGCCTCTTTATGATTATTTTTCTACAATTTTAATTTTAAAAATGTACATTGCTGCATGATGTACAGACAGCAGTTTATTTGTTGTACTGCGTTTACAAGGATCTTGTTCTATAGGTAAGGTTATGTCTGTCGTGAAGTCGGTACACACGCTGAGTGCTGGTTTGCCTTTTTTGTACAGTGTTGGTAAAGGTTGACACTTTAATGACAGGGTCTGAAAATAGGAGCCATTGGTCATGTTAAACAGCTCCGGATGAATTTAGTAGGCCTGGCGGAATAGGTGAAGGGTGTGCTCCATTTTCACTTACTAGCACAGGGTCAACCTGTCAGAATTCAGAAACAGCTATGAAACATTGGCTCAGACATTTGAAAGATTGGATAAAAAGATCTGTGGCAGTCTTTCTGTGAGTTGTACAGTAGAGAATGGTGACTGGTTCAATAACAAATTATTGATGTATGATTTGCCTCCAAATAGTGGGAGGAGAGATTTGATGTTTGGTTTCATGTTAGATGCAATGGGCCTGATTCATTAAAGCTCTCCAAGACTGGAAAGGATAAACTTTTATCAGTCAACCTGGGTAATCCAAAAACCCTGAAATGGATCTGGTCCAGGAATGAAAATATTTGCTAACAAATTGCAAATGACTTAGAAATCCAATCCAGGTTTGCTGGATTACCCAGGTTCACTGATGAAAGTGTATCCTTTCCAGCCTTGGGGAGCTTTATTAAATCAGACCAAATATATTAGTATATTAGTACTGGAAACTGGAAAATAGTAAATAACAATTTCACTTTCCATGACTAATGCTAAAAAACCCAAAAACATTAAAGAAAATTCATTTTTATTTTTGGCATTTGCCTCCTATAGCCTGCATATGTTTTAAAGCTGGGCTGTTCTTAACAAAGCATTCTTCTTAGTGAATTCACCTTATGTACACTATGGCCTGTACAGACATATTTGCAAACATCACAGCTCATAGTGAATAAAATAAGGATATTATCTGGTTGTCTGCCTCAGTTAACGTATTTGCCTATTGTGTCTTCCCTGTACAAAATGTTGTAAAACAATGTTGTCATTTCATATAGCAGTGTTATACTTCATGTCAACTTTTAATTTCTGAACACTTACTTTTGTAGTTTGGGCAATTTGACCCATGTGGGCCTTATGTAAATTAAAGTGTATGTAGACAATAAGTTTCTCTAATTTTCTCCATACGATCTAATAATATGCTGTTGAAAGCATTTTGTTCTTTGGCTTAAGATATGCTTTAAATATACTAAACTGTTAGATTTATATGAAACTGATGAGGTTCTAAGGTTTGCAAAATATAAAAATATCCTTTCATAATCACCAAATCATATTGGCAGTTCAAACAATGTAAATGTTTAACATTGGAAAGGCCTAAAATGCCTTTTAAAGATAAAAATGCCTATCTCAAAAAATTAGTATAAATTATGTTTTATATAGTGCTTCTTTTTGAACAATTACCAGATATAAGTACTATTGGATTGCAATCTTTTAACAATAAATTCTACTTTTTTTTTATCATAATTTTTTTATTGTTATCAATTTTCAATGGCAAATTATATCCTGCCTTTGACCTTTCTCATGCTCCCTTTCTTACTGTCACAGGTCACCACCCTGTGGCTCATCATTTGAGGATAAAATAAAGACTATAACACCAACAACCTAAAGCAGGGTAAACAATAATAACAGGCAAAAATCATTTTTGATGAGCCTTTATTTGTATGTATGTCTTGCATGAATATAAAATTCATATGCATATTTGTATTATTGCAGATTTTCTTTTACCAAATCATACAGTTCTTATGTAAGCCAAGTTTTTTTTTTCATTGTAGTGGCTGTCTACAACTACTTCTCTAGTTCACATCTGTCATAAGGATGGATTACAATGGCAGATGTCCATACCTGCGATCTACAGCAGGTATAACTTGTATTGAGCTGTCTAAGGGCCCGGCTCATTAAATCACAAACTTGACAGGTAAAAAGATATTGGTTTGTTGTTATCCCAGTTGTGAATGTATGTCATGCACTGCTTTTTATTACTGGCATCGCCTCACATATTGTTCTAGCCTTTGTTTAAAAGACTCCATACTAGAGTTTAATCTATAAATACAAATGCTGAGCAGCAACAAATTCTACAACCTTCACAGCCTGCTGTTTCTTTAGATATCTTGGTTCTGTATTATCATTAATGCCTTGGTTAGTGTATGAGTAAAATGCAATTCTTTAAAAAAAATAGTATATTCAAAATAATGTTTTTTTTTATTAGAGTCTAATAAAAAGTTGTGTTGTTAAAAAGTTATGTGATATTGTTGGTTTGTTAGTCCCAGATATTAAAATAAAACTCCAGGCCTGTTTTTTTTTTCACTTTTTAGTTAGCTTGGGGAAAGGCTCTGCATTGGTCTGGAAATTTATTTAGGCAGATTTCTACTCGTTTTATGTCTTGCCAACATTGCCTGTGAGAGAGGAAGTAAATCCCTCTAACAAAGACATATCAACAATAAAATTGTATTTTTAGTAAAGTAGTGTAAGGTTACAACTCCAGTTAACTTCCCATTGATGTCTGTGTCACCCTTGTTCCAAAACAGTAAGAAAAAAAAATAAGCAAATACATTTTGGCTATAGGCAAAGTTTAAAGCAAATGGTGATGCACTGTTCTAGAAGAAAAAAACATATTTTTGATATCTATTTATTTGTTGTTCTACTGTATTTTGTTAAACATGTTCTAATTTGTTTATGTAAAAAGCTACCTATATAAATATAAATGGAAAGGGGCTAATTCACCAAAACTCAAAAAATGTATAAAATTTTTAGCCATTTGAGTTTGGATCCATTGCAACAAGAAAGCACTATAAAGTTCCACAAAATAACCTCTTGTTTCATTTTCGTCTTCCATATCTCCCTCAAAATTTCCCTCCAGCTCCAGTACTCAAGGGCCAGGATTTGTACAAATTTTAGCATTTTTCTAACACACAGAAGTAAGTTTAAAGTGGTGTGGTTTATATAGCATTGGAAAATGACTGTGTATAACAAAATTCTCTCCTTTAACTTCAAATACTGAAGTTGAAAAATCATGGTCTAAATGGAAGTTTGACTATTGTAAGAAATTTTACAGGAACATAATATTTGATTTTTGGACCTGCAATAATGACTTTGTAGTACATTTTCTATTAGCTGTAGCTTTGTTATTATTATTATTACACGGTATTTACAGGTAGACCCCACGTTACATACAAGATAGGGACTATAGGTTTGTTCTTAAGTTAAATTTCAAAGAACTTTCTTTCCCCGGCATGGGTTTTGATGGTGCTAAATAGCAACACTAACAACAGAATCTGTTAAAAATACACAATAACTTTTACAGTCTGTAACATGTTTTACCAGTAGGCTTCATCAGAAGGACACAGCGTTATTAGTACCTCATCTATTTATTTGTTCAGATAGTAGTTGATGATCAAGTCAATATCATATCACCAAAATATTGATGTTGAGAACCAAGATTGTTTATTTAAAACCAATAACACAGACTTTTTTATGCGGTTAAGAATGATGTGACCTCATGCTGTTAAAGGCAATCTCCTCTAATGCACCACAGTGCATATAACCAAAATGATTAAATATCACCTTTGGTTATATTATCTTCAGATTAGAACAAAATAGAGCACTTTTTTATGTTCTTTAATAATTTATCCAACTGGGATCACTCACTCACCGCTTCCTGTCTGCTTCTCAACATCAATATTTCAGTGATATGATATTGACTTGATCATCCACTACTATCTGAACAAATATATAGATGAGATACTAATAACGCTGTGTCCTTCCAATGAAGCCTACTGGTGAAACGTATTAAGACCTGTAAAAGTTATTGTGTATCAATACAATATGTGTGATTGCTCAATTGTCATTTTTCACATTGGAAGTAATAATCTTTTTGTGATAGTTTTTTTATAATATTATATAATAAATTGCAACAAATCTTTTTTAACAGATTCTGTTGTTAGTGTTGATATTAGGCACCATCGAAACCAATGCAATCTTCTCTGCTGGGGAAAGAACAGTTCTCCGGTATTTGTGAGGATAAGGGTGTGGTGCAATGAAAAAATCCTCCCAGAGTATCCATTTAAAACTTAAGTTGAATTTGTCAGAACAGGTACATTATTTTAATAAATGCAATTAGGACAGATGTTTGTCTAAATTAATAATAATTATCTAAAATAATATTATTAGGCAGCATGGTGTCAGTTACTGTAAAAAATCCTAACTGTGAGTTAATCACAAATAAAGCAAGAAAAAAAAAATCTTTAAGGAGCCTAGACATTCATAAACCTCTGGAGCAAGCTGTGCTTTGATATGCAGAAAGAAACAACTTCAGAGTTTGTCTTGGTCATTAAAGAGTTATAAGAGCCTGCAGAGGAGCTTGGTCTCAGCTTTGTGTAGCAAAAGATTTATTCTGCAAATCATGCAAACTGCCCCCCTTCCACCATCGGATGTCCTTAAATTAGAGATTACCTGTATATAGCATTTAAACTGAGCATGTAAAAAACCATTTCAAATGCCCCAAAACACCCCATAACACTCCAAACTCCCCCCATTGACATGAATAGGCATTTTGGGAGTTTTAACTTTTTTTTTTTTTCCAAACACTGCAGGGGTGTTTTTACAGGACACCAGGAAAATGCTCTTGGGACGTTTTGGCGCATTTTCCAGCATTTGGGAGGCATTTTTCCTTATTCTCACTCTGCCATCAATATTTGTTTAAAATGTCTTTATAAACACTTAAAAACACATACAAAAGCTATTTGGGCATTTATAGGAGTTTATTTATAGAATTCTGTGTTAACTTAGCCTTTGTTTTTTTTATTTCCCTTTTGGTTTTGCCCAAAAATTATTGGCAAACCAGTATGACTTCTTTGTTTTATTTTGCCAGATCTTAACCTTTATTACATTTTTATATTAAAGTACAGGCCTAAAGAACTGTGTTTATTTACACTATTGTTACCTCAAAGAAAGTTTAAGCAATGTAGTACTGCTATTCTAGGTCCCCACTAATTTTGACAGAGATATAGTTTGGGTAATTTCTCCTTGACAGCCCAGAAAACAATGATAATCTTATTAATCTTTAATAATCTATTAACCAGTTAGCTTTTAACTATCATTCTAAATATTTCTCCTTATGGCATATTGATTATTTTGCTTTTTATCATGTTGCTAGACCTTTACCATGTTGGAGACAACAAGGGCTACAAAATGCACCGCTCAAAGTCTTAGATAGTTACTGCTGGTGACTAAAATTGTAACAAGAACAAAGAACGGCACTGCATTAATCCATTCTCATGACAGTCCCAAGATTAGTCAGGGAGCACAAAATGGCAGATACATTAATCAATGCTTGTGATTGCATAAAATGAACTCCTTGTGACAATCTTCAGATTGCAATCCTTCTCAGAATCTCTCCAGTTATTATCCAGGGAATTATGTTTTTTTTTTTCAAATTTTGATTATCGCTGAGGTATGAAGGCTTTTCTTATTTTTATACACAGGAGAGTGCAGATTGCACATCCACTTTCATTATCCCTTTGTGCTCTGTCACTAGGAATGTATTCGATTATATGATTATGGATGGCTGGACCATTGTCCAGAAAGTAAAAATATCCACATGCAGATAAGCCCAGCAGTAGAGCAATTAGCTTTGCAGGATGCCATTCCAAGCATACAGTGGTCTGAAGTAATTCTCCCTCTATCCTTTACAAAAGAAATACAATAAAGCAAAAGCACTTGCAATTCAAAGCTGGTCATGTGACAGTTCATTTTAATGTATAACAATAATGAAAACTGTCATTTACTCTGTAAGTTTTTCGGAAACTAAAATCCTTAATATGATGATACAGAAACAAAAGATTTACTCCTAAAAAGCCATTATATGAATAACAAATGTCTGCTATGACAGATACAAATATATATGTATATAAATATCTATAAATATCTATAAATGCTCTCCAAACACAATCTTCTTCTTTACTATGCAATGCAAATCTCAGGGAATTTGTTGTGGATTTAGGGATAATGGCAGCCAAGAGATGTTCTTAGTTCAGAGTTTCCTGCCCTGGTGGTAGTTCTCTAAGACTGAGTAAACTCTAGAACAAGGGACCACAACCCGCGGTCTTCTGACAGGTGGGTTGTGGCTCTAGCCAGTGCACCCACCAGCGGGGTTTAGGAGAAGGAGGGGGCACACTGTCCAGAGCCGCGGACCATGTCCGGAGACTTTGCAGGCTCAGGGCAGTGGGTGGATTGTGTCTCTGGCTCAGACCTGCTATGGGAGAGTGGGTGAGTTCTGGCATCATGACATCACTCTGGGGGGAAGTTTTTTCCTTTTTGAGTGACACACGGCTCCGCGCGCATGCTCAGTCTGAAGTCTGTGCTTCTAGTGGTCCGCGACGTGAAAAAAGCCTCTCTGTCAGCATGGTGTGAGTGCTGTGGAGGGAAATGCTGCAGTTCTTTAATGACATATGGGACATGAAGTGTGATGGAAGGTTTCTAATGTGATCAGTCGGACTGAGATCCATCCCATTGCTCTCCTGCATCTGGTATCTGAAAAAATTGGTGAACCCATGTGGACTTTTTTATGTCCTCCTGAGGAAGTTGACTAGCTTCATGAAACACGTCAAGGATCCAGCATACTACTCTGTACTATATGTATTAGTACATGATTTTAGGAAAATATGTTTTTTCTCTGTCTTTTAACAAAACCTATTGGATAATATTTGCTAATCAAAGTTTGTTTGTTGTACTAAATATTGAGAATTTGGTGCGAAGGTTGTGCTCATATCATCACCATTCATGCTCTGGAGAAACAAAGTACACAGAAAGTACTCTCTTTTGCTCTACAAATCCTAGCATTGCCTGCTTCCCTCTGTTTGTTCTCCCCACCTGTTTGCCAATTGGTGGACCTGATTTATATACAATTAATATTTTCCCTTAGAATCGCTAAACAAAAGAGTGATACACTTGTCTCTGACATTACACGCACAAATATAGCGGACAATTCCCAATTAGCAAGCACAATTTTGCAAGGTTCAATGCTTAACGTTCAACCAGTCATCAAACGTGTTAGTAGTATGAACAGAGGACAAACACTTCTCTGTTGTGGTAACACCATAACCTACACAAAAACTGTTCTTTTAGGGGCTAAGAAACATCAATAGCAGTATTTGCAAGGTTTTTATAATTGATATTGTGTTTCAAGTTATCACCTGGCAAAAACAGATATTGTCTTAATGCAACATTTACTTTCCTTTGTTCACTTTTTTCACATCTGTGCAGTGGTTCGGCATAAGTTAGCTCCTGAACTCACTGCTTTTCTTAGTAGGATGATGGTTTTTGCATCCGTCCCAATGTAGAATTTTGAAGGGAGCCTATCTATAGTAAGGATACTTGCTAAACTCTACCTAATGTTCTGCTCTTTGTACACAATACCAATTTGCTTATGTTTGCTTTGAGGGCTGTTCAGCCTGGAACCTGGGTAACCAGAAAAAGATGGGCAACAAGTAAGTGCCCCTCACTTTCCTGTTCATAATAGGTACATAACTTTCTTTACTAATGAGATCTATAGTTGAGGGATATAGCTTCATTCTCATAACCTGTACAACAAATGGTATAACCATAATGCATTGCACTGCCTGGCATTTTAACTTAGACAATAAGCTGACATAGAAGTTCAAATGAGCTTTTAGATAAACCAGCCCTCACTGGCCAGTCTGGTGAAGTTGGGGACATTACCTTTTTTAAAGGTGTATTACCACTAAATAAAAAAACAAAAAGCAAAACAACCGTCAGTACAAACTACTAAAAAACTTGATGATATTTGATTTGATCTCAACAAATTAGGAACTAAAAAACTTTTAAAGGGCTGATTTGTGTATGGAATCAGTTTGATAAATTATGGAATGTATGGCAAAAGCAACATAAACTTGTACTTGCTTTTTGTCCCACTAAGTTTAAATGATCTTTGGTTTTTGACATTGAATATTTTATTTGAACCTTTGTTTTTGTGCATTCAACAGGTATATTGGTATTTTTGACAAAGGTTCTTATGTAGGTGGATAGAAACATTGACTTAATTGTTATTTTTGGCACATAAATATTGAATAATTTTTTTGATATGGTGTATATGGCAGCTAAGGTATTAGGTAAGACATTATAGGCATTAATATTCAGATATGATTCCACAGGAACCTGCTGAAATGTTAATATTCATTTTTATTAATATCAACAAATAATTATGGCTCACCAGGCTATTAGCAGCAAATCTCCTAATAATATAGTTTTCCAAATAGAGAAAAGGAAAATACCTCCTTACTCCGAAACTTTTAATTAAGTTACCAAGCAGGACATGCTGCATGCGGAACTGTTAATCTAAACTAAGTGGGTGTTTTGCCACCAACGATTAATCTAGGCTTTCTTCAAAGTTCACCTGAGAAGCATGCATTAAAGTAATTGGTATGAGAATAAGTAAGAGCTAATTGTTCTAAGACCAGTATTAGCCTTTGTCTAACTACTATGGCTAAGTATGCACATTCTATAATATGTATGCAGTATGATTTGACACATGATGGGCTATTAACGGTAATGTTCATTTGAAACTCTTATTGTTATAAAAAAAATACTATCAACTTGTGTGTACTGGCAGTAACTAAGGTATGAAAGTTACTATTGACTGTAAAAAAAAACAGCTTTTAAAACTAAATGCCAGGCAAATAGCTAAAAATTCTGATTGCTCCCGCAGACCTAGAGGAGCTGTGACATGTTCTGTATCTATAACACATGTCACAGCTCCTCTAGGGCTGCGGGAGCAATCAGGAGAGCGCAGCTGTCAGCACAGCAGAGCTCCGCTGATTGCTCTGCTCCCTGATTGGTTGAGGAAAGGGAAATCCTGATGATGCTTGAGCTGTCATCAGGGTTTCCTATTTCTCATCCTATCACAGAGCACTAGAGATGAATGTCGACAAGTCCCTTCATTCAAGTCTAGTGCTGAATGGTTGAGAAACGGAAAACCTCAGCCAATCACAAAGCACTGGAGGTGAATGGAGAGCCTTGTCCTCATTTAACCCCTAGTGCCCGGGGATCCCTCACTGTCAGGAGGAATCCCATGGCTATGCTCATGTCATGATTGCAGCCCTGGGAATCATCCTGTCATTGGGATAACCTGTAAAAAAAAAGTTTAGTTACACAAACACACACACATTTATTAAAATAATTTAACATTAAAGCCTCGTCTAATTTTTTATACATATTTTAACCCTTTCAGGGAATGAGTAAGGGGTTTTATTTACCCCTGTACTCATTTCCTGAAAGGGTTAAAAGTAAAACTTTTTTAAACACCTATGTCAAATTGCGGCAAATCGTGGAACTTCACGGTAAAACGCGTCATAGGCGTTTATTAAAGGTTTTTAGCGTTTAAAGTCAAGCTTTAAAACACTTGTAAAAGTGCTTAAAAACATATATAAACGTGGTAGGAACATTTATATGCATTTTTAAAACCATTCATGTAGACCCAGCCTTAGTGAAACAAAAATATTAAATTGTTTTTAAAAAATTTAAATACATTATAAAAATAATTAAAACAAACATGTAAATGAGTGCAACCCATATTAGTGTCACTGTGCACACCAGAATAGGAGGAATAATTTTAGTGCCATTATTTGGTATTATTTATTCATGTTAGCTCTGCAAAGATAAGCTGTAAAGGATTTCACAAAAAATGATGTGCTTGTGTGTACTAAAATACATTTTTGTTGTCCATGTGCTGCAGTTTTTTTATGAGTTTGGAAATAGGAGTAGCTAAATGTTAGTTAATGCCAAACCGATTGCACTTTTGTTCCGTATATAGTCATATCCAGTAGAGTACCCCTTAGTACGCTTTGTCTTCCAAAGGAAAAGTTATCCATGCATACCCAGCCTGCTCACAAATGCCTAAACTCTCCACTCAGAATCCTTAGAAAGTCCTTAGAGACCCCTGTCACACTGGAAGAATTTTTGGAACTGTTAAAGATAACCTTCACTGGTAAGGCCCCTGGCTTGATGGTTGTTTTCTGCCATAATATATATCAACAGCCCTAAGAAGTATAAGGATCTGACCACATATTCCAGTTATAGACCAATTTTGTTATCAAACCAAAACTTGAAATTATTTACCAAGTATCTTGCATCATGTTTAATGTTTTTTCTACACAAACTCATACAACTATGATCAAGCTGGGTTTATAACATCTAGGGAGGTGAAACATATTACTACTAGAGTTCCCAACTGAATAAATTCAACCCATTCGGAGGCACTCCTTGTGCTGTTAATATCCACAAATGCAGAGAAGGCCTTTACGTTGATTGGACATTTATCCAGCAGACATTGGAACACAGGCTTAGGGAATGATATATTGCCCTGGATCAGGTCCATTTATTCTAACTATACTTCCTGAGTCAGGATGAATAGATATTTGGTGGAGTTTATCCCTATCTCCATTGGCATGTGTCAGGTTTGTCCTTTATATTTCTTTGTTATTTTGACCTTTGCCTTTTTGAGCCTCTGATATGGTCCGCTTGCTCAGAGATATCACAGGTCTCCAGCTTGCCACCGTTAGACAATCTTATATTTTTGACCACCAACCCTGTCATTTCTTTGCCAAACCTCTTTGTGAGCACTCGATATTTATGGGTCACGTTCAAATTAAAAAGATTAACTACCCAAAGTCAGAGGCCTTCAATGTTTTACTCCCACCAGCCCTTAAGAGACAATTATGTCAGTCTAATCCAATGCTTCTGACCTTTATTCCATTTCAACTCTCTCCTCTCTAATCTCCTCCTGTTTCACTTTTTCTTATTCTCCTTAATTCTACTGTCCTCCTTAATGCTTTTTTCTTCTCCTACTATTTCCCTATTATCGTTTTTTTGACTAGGAACATGAGTATTCACAATGTCAGTCCTAACAAAGGATGTAGATAATCCTAAATATAATTTAAAAAACCCTCCTGAATATAATTAAAAAAACCCTGCCTATGACAAGTGAATGTAAGCTAAATGAAGTGTCAAATGTAAGCTAAACATTACAATAGAACTGCAAGGTTCTTTACTCCTTTGCAAAAGCAAGAAATACTAAATAGCCACTTCATCTGGTAAGGGTGACAACAATCCGCTCATCCCTCCTAATTCACGGGTACATTGTCAACCCTACAGCTGCTGTAGGCACGTGGTATGCAATGGTACATCATTGTGCATTGTATTGGATGACCAACCCTCCATCTCAAACAAACACACCCCCTAGAAGCTTGCACCAAAAATGGTTTGTGCGTATGTGAATTATTAAAAACATTGGACTATGCATTTAAAAACAGAAGATGAAGGGTAACTTCAGCTGTAAGGTTATACTAGGAGAAGTAAGGAATAATACTAAATTCCTATTAAGAATGCCAACATTAATATGGCAGTTAGAAATCTTATTTTACATAGAAATGACATGATGCCCACAGAAAATATACCTAGCCTCTGCCTGATCTCATTTAGATTTAAATTCCATCATTTTGATGAATTTCCTTGTTTACTGTTTTTTCATTGGCTTTATGAATTTTTTTCTGCGGTAGCAAAAAGATAATTTAAAATATGCATATCTTTAAACTTCAAGTATATGCAAGCTACAATTTATATCAAGGAGTAAAACATATTTTACTGGGCTAATGAATTGTAATGTAAATTGTAACTCGTATGGAACATTTCCCTCCATTCCAAAATAAATTAGTCCATAGTATGATCACATAACAAAAATAGAGTGCCAAAACACACATTTTAGCTTGTAATTGCATTAATCTGCTCTGGCCACAATGCAGATTGTCAGCAGTGGGTTTTCTGTGCTGGATGCTATGTTTCTTGGCTGCTGTACCCACAAGTTGTGCAATAGCAGAAAAGCAGATGGGTGCAGAGTGTGAATCCGTTATCTTTCAGTAGGAGGTAGGAAGATCGAGAGAGAGGAAAAACAACAAGCACTGGAATAATATGTGATTTTCTTGAACATTGTGGCATATTTGTTGGCTGATGTCTACTCCATTGCACGCGTCAGATAAATGGTTTAATGTGTGAAAGCACTGTGATGTTTAGGAATGCAAATAAGGACCATACCAATGACAGTTGTTGATCTTGGCAAAGGAATGAATCCCATGATATGGCTCACAGTTCCAATTCAATTTATGTTAACATTTCTGATGACCTTTTTTGTTCAATGCTACTTCGTTTTAATCTTTGTTTTAGCAGCAAGAACTGTAGTGGCACTGATTAAATGGTCACCAGCAGTGTTTAGGTGTGAATGAGCAATGAATGATCACATTTAGTGTTGCATCAACTATTTCCACATTAATTGTCCTGAGAAGTAAGAAAAGAAACAAGTGTGTATGCTGACAGCTTAGCTCAGCATGAACCTTAATTTTTCACACGGAGCTAATTAAAAACTGAAATTAGTTAAATATGGAAATGTGACTTGTGAGCACTTTAGCTGAATTCTGGCAAAAGCCCCCTAGAGTACTGTGTTAATACCTGCTGCTATGAAACTTCCAGGATTTTTTGCTTTTAGTTTGGCTGAAGGAAATATAATGTTTTTGCCAACAATACATATTTCCTAACTATACATGGCTGGGACCAAAGTACTGATTATGTAAAGGCAGAGGTCAAAGGGCATTGGTCAGGAAATTCATTCCAATTAGAAATCAGCTGTCATCATTCGCTACTAGGATGCTGAAAGCTAAAAATCGGTTTGTTTACTCTAAGTCACAGCAAATTATTTGCTTTCCTCAAACTGATTACAAAGATGCTTTTTGTATTGCCGGATAGTACCGCTCTCAAAGTACTTTCATCTCCCCAAACACACACTGACATCAGGTATCATTGTCATCAGCACTTGTATAATGCCTATTAACCCTTGGCTCACTAAACAAACAACCTCAGTGTCATCATAGCCTATGATTTTTATTTGTGTGTAGATGGTAGAGACAGGGCACAGGTAAAGGGGAAGAGGCACTGCACCATTGCTGGAGTCTGTCAAACAATGCAGTACAGCATGTTGCAGGGAGAAGCCAAACTAATGCACTCCCAAAATGATGTGGGGATAAAGCAAACTTAAATTACTACATGGCGGATGCAAACCCACTAAGTCTTCCAAAGCTTTTGGAATTTTGGTTTAAAAAGCTCAGTTTTAACAAGAACTACTGGTTTAAATTGATTCCTTAAAGCGTAACTGTGCTCTGGAAGTTCTCTCCAAAAAACTAAAGCAGAAGACTAAATACTAATCACCACTATTACCTGTGTTAATGCAGTATTTTACCTTCATTGTCTTACAATAACTTGCTCTGCACCTTGTCTCTGTGTGAAGATAGTCATCTTTTCTTTCTTTCTCCTTACATCCCACTTTGGTGGCAGAAGGCACAGTCTACATGTGGCAACTCTTCTCTAAATTCAGGAGCAGTGCAGCATACTTACTTACTTACACCTTTACTTGGGACCGAATTGGGGTTTTTACCAGTTAGGCTCATCCGGTACTTGTGAGACTTTGCAGAAGTGGAAACTGTAAGTGAAAATGCAATATCATGCTGCAGCACATATTTGTGAACTACAGGAGGCCATCGTTCTACTTGAATGCAGCTCAATGAATCAGGGCCTTTGACAGTTAATATCAAACTCTATTTCCCTCAGCTAAGAAACGAATATTAATAAAACACAGTAGATAGAGTTTATTTGCACATTTTAATCGAAAGCATTCAAGAATTCAGTCAATTTGGAAAAGTAATATAAAAGTCAGTTTCTATGTACTCATACAGGATGATCCCACTTAGGGTCTACTTCCTAAAATTACCTATATGTCTTTCAGCAAGTTAAACAGCATGCAAAATTCATCTTGATTTTCTAAGCCAGAAAATGTATGAGTGATCCAGAGTCCATGCCTTAGGCCAAAATATTATTATTATTTTCAAATATATAATTTGACCTGTTAAACTTAATTTATTTTTAGTGAGGATGTTGAAACAGGGATGCAATCAAACTGTCTGAAACAACAAATTTCTCACGACTGCAAAGCTGACGATTTTAAGATTTACTTCTGCTCATTTTTACTTAACCTTCACTGAAACCTTTCCTGCTTGCTATTGGACCATGTGTTGTGATGATTCCAATCTCCAAGAGGACAAGTCAGTCAAACCCATCAATCCTTGAGAGATCAATGGAACTGTGTAAATCAGTTTTCAGAAAGTCCTAGATTTACAAGAACGATCTCCAGTCCTGATCTTGATGCTGTTCTTATGTGCATGTTTTTGAGACATACAGTCATGGCCAAACATATTGGCACCCATGCATTTAAGTCAGAAAATGTACCACTGGACAACATTATTGGCACCCTCACCTTAATATTTGGTAAGCATATTCTCTGGAATAAATAGATGATGTTATTCACTTTCAGTAACAATCAATGAGTATTTTACATCTTTCTTCTGGAATTTTGGACCACTTTTCCTTTGCCAGCTGATCCAAGGCTTTCAGATTTGAAGGGTTCCTTCTCCCAAGTGTTTTTTTTTAGAACTCTCCAAAGTTGGGAATTTGGATCTGGACTCATTGCTGGCCACTTTAGAACTCTTCAGCACTTTGTCTTAAACAATTTCTGGGTGTTTTTTGAAGTATGCTTTGGGTCATTGTCCTGCTGTAAAACCCATGATTTCCGGCTGAAACACAGGTTTTTGACATTGGCCCTACACTGAGCCCAGAATTCTTTATCAGTCTTAAAACTTATAATGCTAACAGTCAAGACTATCAGTGCCTGAAACAGCAAAGCAACCCCAAAACATCAGTGAACCTCCTCAATGTTTGACTGTAGGGACCATGTTCTTTTCTTTGAAGGCTTTTTTTCTGTAAACATTTGAGTGATGTGTGTTACCGAATGGCATAATTTGGTATTTTTATCAAATCTGTCCTTTTCTCAGAAGGATTGGAGCTTCCACAGGTGAGTTTTAGCAAACTCCAATCTGGCTTGTTTATGTTTCTGTGTCAGCAGTGGGGTCCTCCTGCCATATCACCCCTTTTCACTCAAATGGCAACTGATAGTACGAGCTGACACTGTTGTACCCTGTGCCTGCAGGTTGGCTTGAATTTGTTTGGAAGTTGATTGAGGTTCTTTAACCTCCATTTGAACAATTCTTCATAGTAGCATATCATCAATCTTTCTTTTTCATCCATGTCTAGAGAGACTAGTTACTGTGCCTTGGGCTTTTGTCCAGGCCATTTTTGACGTTTTCTGTGTAATGTCTCAAATTTTTTTTCTCTGCTTTTTTGTGTTCTTCCAGTGTCAACAAAAGAAATAAACATGACAATACCAAAGCATTTGTAATTGCAACATTTTTTGGGGGAAGTTGTGCATTTTCTGACATAAATGCAATGGTGCCACAATTTTTGGCCATGCCTGTATATATTTGGACCAGCAATGCATCATCTAAATCATCTTTCATGTAGCAGGAAAAGAAACAGGAACATTTAAATTAACCTATGTCTGGTTTGTCTAAATTGAGATTTTACTATAAGATGACAGAGCACATGGCCATCCTTTAATGAACCATACAAATATGTCGGTGTGTTACCAAAACTCACACATGCAGCTTAAACCTGTTTAGTATTTAAAGCCCTCGTTGCTCTCAGTTTACTGCCAATGACTGAGTGAAAGGATTTTAACAAAATGATATACTATGACTATGAATTATGCCTGTAAAATTGCCTATTTTAATTAAAAAAACAACACAAAAGTATAATCTACACACATGCACAAAAGGACCACAATGTTTTATGTAATTTGACTACAAAATATACATGTGAATAAATGGTTGCAGATTAATCTAAAGGAAGCTTGCATGCTGGATATTGTTCAGCAGTGCTCATAAATCTACAGTTTAATGGCAAATAAAAGGAGAGCTAGTATACAGTGCATACTGCATGTGCAGATGGTGCTTACAGAAGCAAAGAAGAATAAATAAAAAACATCTTCATTTACTGTTCTCCTGTAGATAATCAACATGTTGTTGACTTATGTTAAGAGTCACATGTACAACTTTGCAAGTAGCACAAGCTTTTCTTTGTTTTATTCTACCTTTCAGTAATTATAGAAATTATTACTTCCCATACATTACCTCTTCCCATACATGTTAACTTATTCCCTCAGTACAGAAAAATTACAGAATGAAAATACTATTTGAAAAAGAGACAGAGCTGATCATGTGTATATCCAATTGATCTATTTCTTTAGCTTCACTAAAGAATACACATGCCCTCCTAAACAAAATGTCAGGGGCAGCTGACAGTGAGCTCCATAGCAATGTCTGTGGTCTGTGCCAAAAGAAATGCCGAAGAAGTACAGTTAGTCCCCGAGTTAAGGACATCCGACATATACGGACGATATGAATGGGGCTTACCTGCTCCTTTGTGTGCAGGGCAGAGGCTTGATAGGGGGGAGGGGGCAATTTGCATGACCTGCAGAAGAAATCTTTTGCTAAATAAAGCTGAGACTGAGCACTTCTGCAACATCTTGTAACTCTTTGTAACCAAAACAAACTCTGCAGTTGTTTCTTTTTGCATATCAAAGCACAGCTTGCTCTAGAAGTTAATGAATATCTAGGCTCCATAAAGTTTTTTTGTTTTTCTTGCTTTGTTTTTTTTTTGCTTTGTTTGTGCTGAACTCACAGTGGGGATTTTATACAGTAACCGACTCCACGCTGCCTAATATATTTAGACAAACATCTGTTCTAATTGCATTTATTAAAATAATGTACATGTTCCGACTTACATACAAATTCAGCTTAGGAACAAACCTACAATTTCTTTCTCGTATGTAACCTAGGGACTACCTTTATATATAGACAAATTTCTGTCAGCGTTTTATTTCCTTTATTATTTTTTTTATAGGTAGAATATTCTAAGTATAGTAGTAATGAACAGATCAAGAATAGGCAGAAAAAAGAACAAAGAGCAGCAGAAGTAAAGGAAATGTTATGGTGATAGAAAAACCCTTGAGAAAGATTTAAAACGTACACAAAACTCAAGATAGTGCTGCTAGTAAAATAAAAAATATATAGTGTCTAGTAAGACTGACTGCTTTTAGCTTCGAAGGTGGGTTAACAAGAAACTTCTGGGAAATTAAATAAATATAAAAAAAAATGAATAATTGTTTTTTGACCAGGGGGTCATTAAAATCTAGATTACCAACTGTTTCAGTTAACTTGATAATATTTTGCATACAAAAATACCCTGACTATGGCCAAAAACAGCGAAATAAAAATGAATAGCCTTTTAAAATACAAAACAACAGAACCAGCTTTTGCTGCAATTTTCACTTTCAATCCAGAAGTTTCACCCTGCAGTACTATCAGTGCTCAGTCTGATGCCAAGCATTATTCAAACCAATTGACCCAAGTAGTCTTGAACCTGCTTCAGCCACAACTGGGCAGTAAAATAAGGCAAAACACATTGATGACCACATCTTTCTGTGACTCTTTTTCATCTTTCAATAAGTATGCCACTTCTCAGCATTTGAACCAATTGGCTCCTAAGACAAAACATGCACTGCACTGAAACATCACTCCATTGAAAACACATGAATTTGTAACATTTTTCAGCTAAAATGTTGAATATCAGATTCACTGCTTTAAAAACGACCCCTTAATTTTGTGTAAATTATTACAAATCCTTATTAAATTGTGCCATTTATATCTGCCTAGAGTTCATCTTTAAGGGCATATAAGCCTATATTTGGTACACTTAATTAATTTTGGCTAAAAAGGGCCCCAGTGGTTTGTGTTTTTAATAAAGCCACATCCTAATCTTAAATAACCTGGAACAAAAAGTCATTTTTAAATGTTTTTTTTTTATTTCTCTATTATTAGCCTATTATAAAAGTGTACCATGGAACAACAAATCATTTTTACAATAATAGGAATTTTAGAGTGACGTATAAAATCACAACAGTTTAAAAATTATAAATATTTTATTTTTCAAAAACAAATAAAACCAAGATATAAAAAACATTTTTCCACACAAGGAATGTACAGGTTACAACTTTTTTCCTCCTAAAATGTGTAGTTGTCAATGGAAACCCAACATCTCGATGGGTTTCTCAGTATCAGGCTAACTAGGCAAACTATCCACATTTATTATTCTCAACCCATTTCACAGAAGTCTGCTTCTTTAGGAGTATAGGTACTAAGTATTCTGGATAACGAAGAAACAAATGTACATAAATATCATACACAGTATATTAGCTGAATTGTTCACAGAAAAAAACAAATGGAAAACAATTTACCTTTTACATAGACAAATGAATAAACAATACCTCAACTGTAGACCATGCAACGCAACCACACCAGAAGGTAGGTATATATAGTATATAGTGGGAGGAAGACAAATCAATAGGCAGTCTTGACCAAATACTTTTTTTCATAGATGTGTATATAATCACCAGGAATTAATCCTGTGCATACAGTACACTTCTAATATCCAGGAGCTCATTAAGCAGTGAATTAATGGAAGACACCATTAGGCTTATCACCTAAGTATTTGGTCAAGACTCCCTATTGATGTGGCTTCCTCCCACTATACCTACCTTCCGCTTTCTGGTGTGGTTGGGTTGCAGGGTCTAAAGCTGGGGTATTGTTTATTCATTTGTCTACATAAAAGGTAAATTGTTTTGCACTTGTTTTTTCTGTGAAAAATTTAGCTTATATATATAGATATATATATATAATATATATATCGTGTATATTATTTATTTACATTTGTTTCTTTGTCATCCAGAATACTTACCTCCTTTTTCCTGAAGAAGCAGACTTGATTCTGTGAAACACGGTTAATAAATGTGTCAAGGTTAATAAATGTGGATAGTTTGCCTATATTGAGAAACCCATCGAGATGTTGGGTTTCCATTATCAACTAAACATTTTAGGAGGAAAAAAGTTGTAACCTGCACATTCATTGTGTGGAAAAAAGTTTTTTATATCTTGGTTTTATTTTGTTTTTGAAAAATAAAATATTTATCATTTTTAAACTGTTGTGATTATATACGTCACTCTAAAATTCCTATTGATGTAAAAATGATTTGTTGTTCCATGGTACACTTTTATAATAAGCTATTGATAGAGAAAGAATAAAAAAAAACATTTTACTACAAGCAGCTTATACCATTTTTCCTATATAATTTTTTGTATTGTATTTATTTTTCCAGCACCGCGTTTAATTTTACCAGCCACAACCAGCTGTCAATGTGACTTGGTCGGCACACTGATAGTGACCTAATGAGTTTGTTGGTAGTAGACTTGATGTTCAGCTTTGGGTCTGTGTTGAGTTCAAGCTGAACTCTAACTCTTGGGTGAGGAGTTGGGGTTTTGGTAGTAATAGGGGTAAAGTGCCTGATGTAGAGAGGTTTAACTGTCTAATCTCAAGTACGTCCAAGTGTAATCCAGGTAGAATCAAATAGAATTTTTGCCAGAAAAATATTTCTTCTAGTTCTTCTAGTAACATGTGTCCCTGCAGTTGTAAGCCCTGATTCTAGGAGCCCTACTAAGCTGCAAATTAAAAGATTGGCATCTTTCCCATGTTGCCCTCAAAGCCACATAAAATGCACCTCCCCATGGCTATAAAGATTTCCTACCTGACCACGAACATATAATTTCATATTTCACATTGGTTGCCATTTTTTCAAATAAAAATAAATATTATTTTGATCAAAATGGCAGTACTGTGGCTCCGAGGTATGTGCTCTGCCCTTTGCAGTGCTAGGTCCCAGGTTTGAATCTCGGCCAGGGCACTATCTGCATGGAGATTGCAGGTTCTCCCTGTGTTTGTATGAGTTTCCTCCGTGTACTCCGGTTTCCTTCCACATCCCAAAAACATGTGGTTAGGGTAATTGTCTGCCCCCCAAAATTAGCCTTGGACTGTATTATAAAGACATATGACTGAGGTTGGGATATTAGATTGTGAGCTCCTTTGAGGGACAGCTAGTGACATGACTATGGACTTTGTGCTGTGCTGTGTAATATGATGGCGCTATATAAATACTGTGTAATAATAATGTCACCTCTGACCATTGCCTTTTTTACAGTTTTCTATATGTGCATAGTTATTTTTTGTAACCAACCTTTTGAAAAGATTAGAGTGAAAATTCTACGGAGTATCTAACTGACCCTTTTATACCTTTCTTTCATCCCTTTTTGATACTAGTTTAGATTCTGATTCCATTTAATGGAAAGAATAATTCTGTACTCTGCAGGTGGTTACTGGAAATAGTTCTGCTCAATTCAAGGCCAGCCTGCTGTTTAGTACACTAAATGTAAGATTTTTCTAATGTAAGATTTGCAGTCTAACACTGGGCTATATCAATTCATAACAAATGGTTTACCCTGTTTGCCAAGCACTCTGGACACAGATTTTTCCCCTAAAGCTTGTACATTATTCATGCTATAATCCATAGGTTCTTAACCTATGGACCTAGTAACCTTTTTTGGGTCAGAGCCCACTTTTTCAAAGAGTGATTCGATGGTGCCCCCCTGGGTGAACTTTACAATATATTGAAAAACAAGGACAGATTTTTTAAATTATTTTATAAGATATTAAAAATATTGGTGTGTTACTCAAAATATCCTAAAAAAATAATATATTATTATTAGTGAGATGAGCTTGGTTGCAAGTGGCCAGCAATGTGTAACAAGCAGCCCGCCAGCCGCTCAGTCCCTCACACAGCAGTGTCTGCAGATTTGACTCCAGGCTGCAGTGAGCAGTACTCCCCCCCCCATGGCATGAGGAATGGGTAACCACTTCTTACCGCCGGTCTGAACGCAGCCTTGAAATTTGGTAAGCGGGCAAATTTATATTTGAGGCAAAACAGCGAACAGACAATTGGCAGTACCCTAATGCTCAATGCTATGAAAGTGGCCCCTGGAGGTCCCCAATATGCAAACTCAATTTGGGGACCCTGGTCTTGAAATAGCCAGTCGCCACAATTTTTACTTTATATAGAAAGGTAGAAAATCCTTTGTTTTTTTTCATTAAATGCCTTTGAAAAAAAGAAAAGAAAAAGGCAAAGCCACTCCCATTCTGTCATTACCACCGCGGTAAAGACTGAATGGGAGCGCAGAGCCTTCTAAGTTTAGTATCAGCTCCCAGGGTCCCCTGTGTACCCTGAAAATTTCACGTTTGTACAACAATCGGTGTGGGAGATATGAAGGTAATGACAGCAGCATAGCCACAAGAGGGGTGGGATTATTTCACAGTACAAGGTGAGCGGGGAGCAGCATAGCTGCTCTCAGAGGTCCATAGAAGACGCCCACTCTCGGGAAGCTCAGACTGAATTGACCGGCAGCACACAGGGATCGGCAGCACACAAGGATCCACATGCATATTGCCCAAGGAGGCGACGGCTGGTCCTCACCGCCCCCTTAATTTTCCTTGGACTTGATACACCCCCCTACACGTCTTCAGCGACCACCGGGGGGGCTATAGTGCCCTGTTGGGAACCTATGCTATAATCAAATATCAACTTTCTTGTTATTCTTATGCCTTATGTGGCTCTACTTTGATTCTTCGCAATAAAATTCAAGTACAGCTCTTAATTTACTCCTTTTTTAACTACACTATGAAAAATAAAAATGTTCAGTACATATTTTATGGTGTGTTGGAGATCTATATTTCTGCAGAAAGGAGAGATATGGATCTCCAAGGCAACAGTAAGCCAGGGTGACATACATAAAATAAAAGTCATATATAATTTTGCAGAAATGAGCAATGTCTGCTTCTGTTACTTAAAGGGTTAATCCACTCAATGCTAAAATTTCAGCTTTGAACTTTCATGTATCCTTCTAATCTCTTACACAACAGTAACCTCATCCATCATCTGACAGTACCAAATTGTCCTTACAATAAAGCTGTTATTATTATGCATTTCTTAAAAACGAACAAGCTAAGTCAGACCCTCCACCCTAAATTTCTGCTGGAATGCACGTGTATTGTGCTCTACCAGAAAATAAATGCAACAGATATTGAAACATAACAAACAGATAATGTTGTGGAAGATGTACAGGTAAATCAGCATTTACATGCAGTATGTAGGTGGAACACCATGCACACAGGTAAAACACAGACGAATGAAAAATATGTCACCCCCGTGCTCTTTCTTTTCGTAACCAATAAAGCCTTGGTTAGCTCTGAGGAATAGCGCTACCTCTTACAGCCAGAGAACTGATAATCTGGCAAAAGAGGAAGTTTTCTGGTTTTCTGGTAATTCTAAGTAAAAGTGTACATTAACCAGGTATGGTAAAAAAAAATTGATATTTCTAAATATTTAAGCACAGAAGGGTTGTTCTTAGTAGATAAACTGGGCAATAGGCTTTTTTTTTTAAACAAGTTAAATAGAGATACTACAACATCACAGAAGCAATAACTAACATAATTTGTCTGGCTAAAGATAAAGTGGACCTGAACCATAAAAATTAACATTTGCAATCTTATTGAACATGTAGAACAATTGTACTTAAGCAAGACCCTAAAACATTTGCATTTAGTCTTTTACTCCTCCTAAATATTAAAGTAGCAGCCTTTATATTCATTTTTTGTTTATTGGCACTTTGTCTTGAGCTGTATACATGTACGTGTGATATGTTGATGTTTCAATTGTGCTGAATACTTTTGCTGATGAAGAAATGGTATATTTGTATGTTCTCCAGGGTCAGTAAGATTAATGGGAACCTAGTAAACAGTACTTTACAATATGACAAATGCTATTTTCATGTTATATTTGAGAATGGTATATGGTTCTATGTAAAGAGTCCAAGCAACACCATGATGACTTTGAACTGTATTATTGTTTTTATCTGTCACCAACAAATATACATAATAACTGCTGTGTTTTTCGCACTATAGTGGTGGAAAGCTGAAATCTAAAAAGAAGCATTGTCCCATCATCACAATAAAAGTTTAACACTAAACATGGTCCAACACTAGCAAGTAATTCAGCCAATTCAGGCATTGCTTAGACTATTTAAACTAGTACTAATTCTTACAAGGAGTTACCATGCTAGAAAATGACCCTGGTGCTTCACAAAGTTTCACCATGTATCTATCACAGCTAAATAATAATGTATGCATATATGACAATAAGGCACCTGAGCAGCAAAAAAGATATACATATTTATGTATGTAGGATTTGCAAGTTACAATCAGCAGTACATATGATATAATACAAATCTCAGTAAGCAAACTTTCAAAACTGTAATGCTTTAAATATTGTCACCGTCACCACCACAGTGTAAACCTATTGGGACCTTCACTCAAAAGTGGAAAAGGTCTGACCCAAGACGTATAAAAGGTCAGTGTGTTTGCAGAGAGGAAACTTGCCCTGAGCGGTAGAGATCTTATGCACTTTTGGTTCTTAGTATGTCTTTGCAAACCAAAAGCTGATAACTAAATCAAACTGTATCCACTTCACATACAGCAGGTAAAAGCAAAGTTTGAGTCACATATTGTTTACACTACAGGAATTGCATAACACTGATCACACAATTGGTGAAGCAGCAAGCATACTATGGGTCACCATTTTCATAAAATCTGGCACGCTAACTGGAAAAATGACAGACTGCAGACTATGCTGTTTATATTTTCTAGGTCAATATCCAAGAATGACCCTTCCTTTTTTATAACCCCTACACCATTAAATAATTGTAGGCAAAGCCCTAATTAAATCCTGGCACTGTGTGGCTGTAAAATAAAATGTAAAAAAAATTGGCAATGTTTTCACTGTGATTGCTTTGAGAAAACCACATATCACTTGGGTCCCAAACAGTTCCAACACCCGGGAAACGCGTGTGTGTCTGAATTAGGTGACTAATATAATGCATAAGCTTTTAATATGATTCATTCTAAAAGGCTCTAAATTGTCAACTATATGCATTCATGCATTTGCATTCCCATGACCTGAAAATTGTTTTAGCACCAAACTACAAGGGAACAAGCACAATTCTATCACTCACCTATTGCCACGTTAAATGCCAGTATCTTAGCAACTGATAAGCTCTTAAAAACATCTTGATCTGCATATGCAGCTAACATTAAAAGACTAAGGGTTCATTTGCTAGGCCATTCATACATTATCGTAAAGCGTTCCGGACACAAAGGCATAGCTAAAGTTTTAATACAAATGTTAAGCAGACACAGGCCTGCTTTTTATTTCTGCTAATCACTGTGTACTAATTAAAGCATGCAGAACATTGATTAGACTACATAAAAAGGATTTGCCTTTTTAATTTAATAGCAAATATTTTCCACAAAAAAAAAGGGAGGGAAAATAATGTTCTGACTAACAAAACAGCAGTTGATTCAACATAGGCTTGGGCAAAACTGGAGGAGATTAGTGGTGAGAGAATTGACTGCATTATTTTGGTGCTCATTGTTGGCTCTTGACAAATTATTCATTCCAATGCTGTAGCAACATTTTAACAATCATTTTCCAAACAAATTGTGTTGAGTTTTTAATCGCATGCTTTCCTAGTGCTTAAAAAAAAGGTTTTGTGTACCCGCAAAAAACAGCTCATGTTATGTTATTAGAGTTATCAATCAAATTTACCCACAGCGGCACCTCCCATATGGGGCCCCTTGACATGATGATTTTCTGACTAATTTTATCCGGTTTCACTTGCTACCCAAAAGTAATTGTAATGATTTGACCATAAGTTCATTATTGTACAGGTTTTATTAAGCATCAATGTAAAAAACACCAATTCACTCTCTGTCAGTGTACTTAAAGCAAGGTGGATGGCAGCCTGAGCTCTATAGTTACATATAAAAGCACAGTGAATGCCAGCACTCACGCTTAAGAAAAAAATGCCAACTTTGCTAAATCCCCTAAAACTTTTATGCATACTCGATTAATAAAAAAAGGTTAACATTTTTATATACCTTCTATATTTCTGTTACAAAAATAAATTAAAATATGTACCATAAAATGTTGCAGTTAACAAAGTGTGGTGTTAAATAGAGTTGTTAAAGCTTGAGAATGGAAGAATACAATTTGTGATTGTTTTAAACAAGTAGATACAAATGGTTCTGTGAAACTAGCTTAGTGGAGAGTGACATGATTTAACAAGCTTCATAAGGGTAAAATTAATATACAAAGGTTAGCCAGAAAAGTATAAATGACTGCAGATAAAAAAAAAACATATCAATACACATGATATTACAAATTTACCAGTGCTTTCTGCAATTCTCACTTCAACTTTGATCTGGATAATGCTTATTTAAAAGTTTGAAAAAGGACTCATTTTTTATTTTACTGGTCAATGTTCTCTTTTTAAGGAGCTGATGTACTAAATTCTTTATTTCTGAAATAATGTCAACCTGATGCCAAATAAGAAAAAGTAATAAATGTATCTCCACCTATCACTGTTACATCAAAATTTGAATACTGACTAAAAATTGATATATATTGTTAGCTCCCTAGAAATAAGTCATCCTAAAATAATTCTGGCTCTTGTATGTATAAAGAATTGCCAGTGAAACAGAATTATCTCAGTTTTACAGAAACAAAGCTCTTGATTCATCAAAACCAGATGTCATTATGATCACTGGCATACAATGATAGCTTCAGCTGACCTTCTCTCCCTGTCCCAGAAGGGTAAGTGAATTACTTTGTATTTGCTCTTTGAAACATTGACTAATGTGTAGTTAATCATACTGCTCTATTTATCACTATTTTCTCTGTCCAGACTTGTAGATATTTATCATGTTTTCTTATTTTTTTTAAAATGGCATTGACAAAAATATTATTTTCTCAAATCTCCAGAAATGTTGAGCTATTCTCAAATTCCGCTCTATCTCTAAGCCACTAAAGCCTTTTCTTCAAGTGTTACATTTGTTTAATGCTATAAAATGTTTTTTTTTTCCAAAGGTCATGTTTTCATGAAAAAAATGATGGGCATGAATATATGGATTTGGGCAACAATGTATAATAATTTACTAAAATTCTTACTGTGTTCCAGTGGAGGCTAGGGGGGTATCCAATGCATGTTAAGCTCCGAGCATGCAGCAGAAGTGGTGAATAGCAATAAAGAAGGAAGAGGCACACTAGTGCTAATAATAACTATAGAATGTGTGTGCATGATGGTAGAAATTGCACTGGCGGCTGGCATAAACAGACACAGACAACAGGACAGCTACCTACTTATAGTCAGCCATTGAGTGTTGTGTTCATAATATAGTATTAGTATTGTATAAGTAAATAACAGTATAAGTATAGTATAGTATAAGAATAATAGTATAGTATAAAATAGCAGTACATCGACAGTAATTCTTTTATTTTAACCAGTGATTTTCAGACAAGTAATGTCGCTATTGCAGTAAGGCTTCTTTTTCTTTCTTGGTGGGAGGATGATACATGTCCTTGGCAAGGATGCAAGGAATCCTAACTATGCCATTGAGTACAGGTCTATATTGCAGTCATAGAAACAATGCCAAAACATTTTTTTCTCATTAAAATCTGTTTCCTATTTAGCTACAGAACTTCACATACAAACAGTATATATTGTTTGGCAATCTGTTTTGAAACATTTAAAATCCATCTCCTAAATTTGCAAAGAAAATATGTTTTGTTGCATCAGTATTCCGAATAGTAAATTACCAATATCAGTATTTTAAACATATTTCCCCAATAGTAATATCACTTTATATGATGCTTAAATCTAAGTAATATAAACCCAATGGTAAAATGTCTATATGAAAGTTATTTTCCTGCCAGTTATTTTTAATCAACCAATATTTTGCTACATTTGTGGTGAATATTCTCAGCAAAAACAGAGAAGAAACATTATAGAGTTTGTGAAGCTCCCCATATTGAGTGTCTACGTCAGTGGAAAAAGGGAAAACTGAAAAGTTTGAAATTTGGTGTACCTATGGAGCCTAAATAAAATAAAAATCATCATAATGATTGTTATTTTTGTGCTGTGAATGTAAAAGGTTTTATTCGTTACAAGAAAAACAAGTAGGAGTACCCTGATTTGAAATCAACACGACGACCTGTGCCGCATGGTGCTGATGTTCCCATACCAGTGTTCACTACACTCCCTGATATTCCTGTATCTGACATGGAGTTTGGAATGTAATCCAGGAGTTAGCCGTGGAAGTGAATATGAAATGTACAGCGCTGCGTAATATGTTGGCGCTATATAAATCCTGTTTATTAATAATAATAATAATAATAATAATAATAATGAAAGAAGTATTTAATCAAACCACCAGTCCTACCAAGAAGAGCTCAATGATTTATTATGTGACCTAAGTCTGTCAAAAACAAGCATCCGAACTTTTGGCATCCAGGCTAAAAGAAAAGAACTGTCTGAGACCTGGCAGCTTTTCATAGACAGTTCCACTTGAAGTTTGAAATCTGTTTTACTGCATAATGACAACTGCTATGCATCAATTCCAATTGGTCACTCAACAAAACGTAAAGATGAATATGAAAATATCAAAATGGTCTTACAAAAAAAAAAAATTTGCTATCATGAACACCAATGGTCCATATGTGTTGATTTAAAAATGGTGAACTTCCTACTTGGACAGCAAAGTGGATACACAAATTACCCATGTTTCATCTGCTGGTTGGATAGTAGAGCAAAGCATGATCTCTGGAAAACGTGACATGGCCTCCAAGGGAAAACATGAAAAAAGGTGCAGCGAACATCATTAACAAACCAATGGTTGACAGCGAAAAAATCATTCTCCCTCCAATACACATAAAGTTGGGATTAATGAAGCAATTTGTTAGAGCCCTGAACAAGGACGGGTATTGCTTCAAATACATTTGTAGATTCTTTTCTGGATTGAGTACTGAAAAATTAAAAGCAGGAATCCTTGATGGACCTGAGATTCGGAAACTGATAAATGAATCAAATTTCACAAGCTACATGACTGATACTGGAGCTTCTGCCTGGCACAGCTATGTCATGGTTGTCAAGAACTTCTTGGGTAACCATAAAGCACTAAATTATGAAGAACTGGTACAAAACTTGCTCTTAAACTTTAAACATTTGGGTGCTGCTATGAGCATAAAGGTACACTATCTTCATAGCCATTTGCAAAAATTTCCAGAAAAGCTTTCAGTGAGGAACAAGGGGAGAGGTTCCATCAAGATATAAAGGTGATGGAAGAAAGGTATCAGGGCAGATGGGATAGACACATGATGGCAGACCACTGCTGGAGCCTTCAATGTGATTGTCCTGATGATCAGCATAAAAGGAAATCATACAAAAGTAGTTTTTCAATTACTTCTTTGTGATTAGTTCTGTAAATAAACTAAATATAGAATGTATTGACATTAAGTATTTCAAAAATTAAATTTTGTAAACGTAGACATATCTAGTTTATTTTGCCTAATTTTCATGTTTCATTAGTTTTCTATGAGGTTATTATTGAGGTCATTATTTCAAAAACTAGGGCCAGTCTAGCAAAACCAATACCATATTTGCAATCTGTGCATCAAACATGACCTGAATAAATGACTAGAGCCAATCTGTTTGGCAGGAAAATGTTAGTTGAGTAGGGTAATCAAATGTCAAAACTATTTTCTCCTCCTGTCAGCATGTTTCTGGTCAGCATATTCAAGGTATACAAATGTACACCCATACACATACACCCATGATCCGGAGGAAGGCAAAAAAAACATATAAAACATGGTTCAATATACTCTAACAAGGAAAGTATCAGGGAAGTCAGTTTGTATCATCAGTCTCTCATGTCATTCCTTTTAAAAATCAAATGGTAATTCCAAGTAACAGTCTTAACATCCATATACCTTAAAACATTCTATTGATTGTGCTACAACTGTCTACAAACCTGAGGGAGCCTATTCCACATTTTTCATAGACCTTACTGTAAAGAATTCGTTCCATACATGCAGATAACATTTCCTCCAGACACAAATGGCCTGGTTCAATAAAACTGCCCAAGGCTGGAGAAGATACACTTTCATCAGAGAACATGGGCGATCCAGCAAACCTGGAATGGATTTCTCAAAAGTCATTTACATTATATAGAGTGATAATATCTCATCCTAAATGCCTCTTTTCAAGGAAGATTAGATTCAGTTCAGCCAATCTTTCTTTACAGCTGAGCTCCTTCATCCATCTTATTAGTTTAGTCTCCTATTAGTCTCTGCACTCCCTTTAGTTCCACAATATTATTAGTTCCACAGTATTAATAATTACTGATACTTTGGTCCTGATTTATTAAAGCTCTCCAAGGCTGTAGAGAATACACTTTGATCAGTGAAGCTGGGTGATGCAGCAAACCTGGAATGGATCTGGTCAAGGATTCAAAACATTTGCTAGCAAATGATTTTAAGAATTCCATTCCAGGTTTTCGGACTACCCAGCTTCACTGAAGAAGGTGTATTCTCTCCAACCTTGGAGAACTTTAGTAAATCAGGGCCTTTAACTCATTTTTTTATATCTACCATTTATATTATGAGTTTGGTTTATCCTCCTTTGCAGTGGAATGATTGTGTATGTTGTAGACTGCTGTACTACATAATACAATGCATCATTCTGCAGCATTCCTACTGTTAGTTTGTGAATGGGCACAGAGTCTTGACTCTTGTCTTAAAACTTGTACGTTTTCTTTCTTTGGTGGTTATGCAACATAGTAAGAAGGCAGGACCATGGATAGGGTTTGGAATAAAAACTGTTTTTATTTTCACCTGCTGCAGGGGGGTCCACTGTTAACTCCAAAGATAAATTCACTTTGGACGGTTATTTCGTTTTTTTTATGAAAGCATAGCGGCAATATTTGGCCTTATTTCATAATTGCCCAGGCTTAAGCAATAAGTCTGAGGAACTAATTACATCTAAAAAAATCACAAATACAGATACATCAAGTATATTAATTTCATTTCAAAGTATTGACTGTACAAGGAATGAAATACCACAATCTATTTGTTTCTTATATTACTAAAATATGCCCAACATCACAGACAATTAATGCCACAAAACACTTCATCAATTCAGCTCTTGTGCAATTTCCATCTCCTCACTAGCGCTCTGCACAACACTCTCCTTAGATTTACAGCCCAGCATGTGTTTGTCATTGCAGGTGACCTTCTTATCACTGGAGCTTGGGATTTCCCTTGCACAGCTTGGTTGCCGGTTTAATTTTTATCACAGCAGTTTCCAGCCAAGAAGAAATCACTTCCATTTTTACAGAAACAAGATGTTGACAGTTGTTTCTTTCCCTACAGATAATTTTACCATTTAATAAAAAAGCAGATATGTAATTGATAATTTAAGAAATTTCTGTAGTTTAAGTGATAAACTTTTTTGCAAAACTTAAATCTTTCAGACACAATTTTCCAAACAACACATGGTTTCTCATCAGATATTATAACATTTTGGCAATGGTTTCTCAAACCACAAATATAAACTGCACATAGAGCAATATTTAGATACAATAAGATATGGCCACCTTTCCCTAATACATGAAGAGTACCAGTCCATACCAGGAATATCCAAATATTTTACTATATCTGTAAGTACACATTTGCCAAGGCATAAAATGATTTGATAGTTTTTATATATAAGGTTTTATATATATATTGTAGCAGACAGAAACACATGATGCCAAATGCAGGTGGTATAAGGCAAAGGTTGGAACTCAAGTTATGAGACTTGGACTCGAGTCCGACTTAAGTCGCCTAATAAAGGACTTGTAACTCGACTCGGGTTTTCACCAGCGACTTGCAACTCGCGATTTGCTTTCCCTGCTGACAGCTGAAGGGTACGGGGAGAAAGGCAGTGAGGCTTCTGTTACACAACCTTCCTCATCCCCTTCAGCTGTCAGAGGAGAAAACTTAGAATGCAAGAAAGGTGGGGAGGAAGGCAGTGATTCTCCCCCCCCCCTTTTCTTGCATTCTAAGTTTTCTTCTCTGACAGCTGGAGGGGGAAGGAAGGCAGTGTAACAGAAGCCTCACTGCCTTCCTCCCTTCCCCCTTCAGCTGTCAGAGGAAAAAGCTGTGGACTTAGAATGTGATCCTGTGTTCACGAACAGGACCAGAGCTCTGTTTCTATATGGGAACAAATGGGGATAAATGGAGTGACTTTACTTAGAACTCGACTTGGAAAAATTCTTGGTGACTTGAGACTTGACTTGGGACTTGTTGTCAATGACTTGGGACTCAAAGGGCGACGTCCAACCTCTCGTATATGGCATCATGAACCTCAGGTTACCCTGAAAAAGGATTAAAGGGCCTGGATAGCGCTATTATTAACTGTATTGCTGCATAATTGCAGCCCTTTTTT